>NW_009626695.1:0-6114 GCF_000690535.1 Cariama cristata
TGAGGTGGGGGGGCGGGGCGTGATGATGTGTGGAAGTGAATATTGGACATTTGGTGTGATATTTGAGCAAGACAATACGAATATGACTATTCAGTGAGGAATAATAATGACTATTTTTATTCTCCTCTTCATGCCAGTCATGATTTTACAGATTTTATTGTGTAACTCCTCAGTTGTTTCTTCCCTAGCATGCTCATTGCCATTTGAACACTCTTGAGCACTGCATGGATGTTTTTAGAGGATTACCCACAATGACTCTTAAAATCTTTTGCCTGGTCAGTAACAACTAATTTACTAACCACTGTTGTACATATGTGGCTAGGACTTTTTTTCTCCACACACACACATTGTTTTCTATATATATCAACTTTGCATGCCATCCATCATTTGATCCCCCAGTCACTCAGTAACATGAGCTGTCTGCCACATCTGGCCTAGCTTTGGCTATTTTAAATAACTGTGTTTTTATAAACATTGTTACTTCATTGCATGCCCCTCTTACACGAAATGTATGACAAAATGGGACAGTAACTTTCTGGGACATCACCGGAAACCTCCCTTACATTTACTATTTATTCCTACTGCTTGTTTCTTGCCTTTCATTCAGTTATTAATTCATGAAAGATTTTTTTTTTCTTTATATCAATATACTTCGGTTTCTTTAAAAGCCTTTGGTGAGGTATGGCATCCAACAGGTTTTTCAGAAATGATGCTTGCTGTATCTCAGCTGGATCACTTTTTTCCCACATGCTCATCAGCTCCTCCAGTGACCTCTGAAATGCTGGGTCAGTTCTTCATTCTGTCATACCTGCCACCTGTCTATCCATTCTGTTCTTCCATCCACCTGGCTTACTGAAAGATCAGAATTACCTGTCAGTAGTTCCCCTTTCCTTAGGCTCTTCTTTTTTTAAAAAATCGGAGGTTCCTAACTGTTGTGTATTATTTTAGTTCTAAAGTCAGTTTTGAAGTGTATAATACAACAGTTAGTAGCTCACCAGTTTTACACCTGAGTTCTTTTAGGACGCTTGAGTGAATAACATTGGCCCCTCACTATTTGATCCTATTGGAAAATGCAGTTTATTCTAAGCCACTTCAGCTGACACTTTGTTCTGAGATGCCTCTTCAGGCTTCTTCTCTATGGAGGATGCAACATAGAAACTCCCCTAAGTTCCTCTGTAATAAACTCTCATATGAAGGATTAACACATTTTTAAAATTTCCACCATGTCTTTTATTCCGTAGTTATTTATTGGACCCTTGGCAAGCTTCCAATTTGACATGCTATGTTTACTCTAGGTCTGAATATTTTTTCATATTACCAACATATAACAGGAGTAGTCAAAGAAGCTAAGTCCATGGCAAAAAAGATAACTGATCTATGATCGCTGCCAGTCAGACACTGCATCATTTGGAGAAATATCACAAATACCACAGAAGTAACTTACTATATCTAGATATCCCTTCAAAACACCATTTCTATGATTCTGTGATTGCATAGTACAGCACACAGGGCTGCAGTGAAGTTTTGGTATAGAAGAGATCAAATAAATACTCTATATTAATGACCTTGCTTCACATCCATTTTGCACCCACATTTCTCTGTGAATAAAAATGAGATAAAGCAAGCCAGTAGCTGCTAAACACACTGCTCACCATGGGGAAACAGCCTAATGACACAAGGCAAGAGGATCCCGCAGAGAGATGATGCAAAACCGCAAAACCGCACCAATCCCCAAGTTCCATTTCGGTCATAGACACTAGCTGGTCAGAAAGTAAGTGAGCATTCGGACATAGTAAGCCATGTGTTGGTGTCAAGAAAGGATGGGGAAGAAACGTGAGAGAAACCACAGTAGGTTCAGTTTCCCAAAGACACGTTTGTATGTAGCAGGCAGTCACAATACGTCAGGCCCCTGGGCCTGACTGGGAGAGCACAGCCTGAACTGTGATGTCATTCTGGGCAGCACTGACAACTCAGTTTTTCCAGCCTTCAGTCTTTCAATGATTTTGTTGCTATGGAAGAAATGAAACCCCACTATGTGGGTTTACGTCTTCCCTGATGCACTATCTACTGCCTGGAGAGGAAGCAGTGATAAACTCTGTTTATGATCCAAGGGAAGCTGCACAGACACTGCACAGCTCCCCTGCAAGACGTAGCTGACCTCTGGGATGTAGGGCTATCTGAAGTCTCCCAAAGTCCCACAGTAAAATGACTCATCAGGTTAAGGGCAGGACACAGTGTTTTCTTTCGATGAGGAACTTTGCAACCATTTCAGTTCTGTTTAACATTTTCATTCATGATTTGGACGAGGGGATTGAGTGCACCCTCAGTAAGTTTGCAGACAACAGCAAGCTGGGTGGCAGTCTTGATCTGCGGGAGGTTAGGAAGGCTCTACAGAGGGATCTGGACAGGCTGGATCAATGGGCCAAGACCAACTGTATGAGGTTCAACAAGACCAAGTGCCAAGTCCTGCACTTCAGTCACAACAACCCCATGCAACGCAGAAACAAGACCTGGGGGTGTTGGTCGACACTCGGCTGAACGTGAGCCAGCAGTGTGCCCAGGTGGCCAAGAAGGCCAACAACATCCTGGCCTGTATCAGAAATAGTGTGGCCAGCAGGATCAGGGAAGTGATCATCCCTTTGCACTGGTGAGGCCACACCTCGAATACTGTGTTCAGTTTTGGGCCCCTCACTACAAGAAGGACATTGAGCTGCTGGAACATGTCCAGAGAAGAGCAACAAAGCTGGTAAAGGGCCTGGAGAACAAGTCCTATGAGGAGCGACTGAGGGAGTTGTTTCGTCTGGAGAAAAGGAGGCTGAGGGGAGACCTGATTGCTCTCTACAACTACCTGAAAGGAGGTTGTAGCAAGGCGTACTTGCTGTACTCTTCTCCCCAGTAACTAGCGATAGGACAAGAGGAAACGGTCTCAAGTTGCACCAGGGGAAGTTCAGGCTGGACATTAGGAAGAACTTCTTCACTGTAAGAGTCATCAGGCATTGGGAGGGGCTCCCCAGGGAGGTGGTGGAGTCACCATCCCTGGAGGTGTTCAAAAAACCTTTAGATGTGGCGCTTTGAGACATGGTTTAGTGGGTTTAGTGGGCATGGTGGCAATGGGTATACGGTTAGACTTGATGATCTTTGAGGTCTCTTCCAACCATACTGATTCTATGATTCTATGATTCTTATTCCTGCTTTCTCTGTTAAAATTTACAATAAGGATCAGCACAATAACTATACACAATCTGTATTCAGTTTTTAATGTAGCATCAAATGAATTCCACTGCATCAAATTTGCCTTTGACATTAGGTGAAGAAACAGAAGATATTTTTTCTTTGTGAGACAATTCAGTGAAAGTTTTGTACTAAATTCCTAAGTACCACATTAGTGAGGAATATAAAAGTAATATGGTTAAGATGAAAGACATTTATTGTTTATTGCTCCAATGAATAAATTCTAATCCAACAGCCTTTTCTGGAGTACACATAAATTTGCACATACCCACAGAATTGCAGATTAATGTGCTGATGTTGGCTGCAACAAAACAAAACATCTTGAGCATGAAGAAATGTGTGTTAAAGCCTGTAAAGTTATTGAACACTCACAGTATTTTTTTCTTCATAAAACTTTTTAGATAACATTTTCTTTCACTGTTCTTTTCATCATAAACTTAGAGGAAAAAAGTGATGCTTCTCTTTACATTCCCATTTACATCTTTACAAAAAGCCCAGCAACAAGCATCAAATACATTAACAGAAACTATGCATTTAAAAGGAACAATCATTTCTACGAAGGAATAGGACCAGAAAGAAAAAAAGCATTACACAATGAACACAAAATATCTGCTGTGTTGGGGAAGAAGCAGCAGTAGGTCCACTGAGCTTACACCAGACAGGAGGTAATACAGCAGCTACAAAGTAGAGGCAGTAATGTTAAAGGAAAAGGAGTGGGGAAGCGGGAATGGAAAACCTCAGTAAAACAGCCTGTGGAGATAACCACCTATGTGACATTTAAAACTTGCCCTGGGTTTTACTCCAGTATAGGTAATCCTGATTTCACTGAATTTTCCTGCATAATAAATTTACTTATACTGTTCTGTTTGTTTTCTTTTTCTCACTCTCTTATAAATTGTGTTTTATTGTTGATGTATGTTTGTTCAGGGCCTGTAAGAAATTTGTTGAAGTTTTGCAGTGGTTACCTAAAATCTACTGCTATTAGTGACCTGTATTATTACTTTTAAACCAAAACACTGTGAGGATTTCTTCAGATGATATTTTGCTCATCCCTTATGGGCAAATTTACCAATACAGAGATTTGAAGGCCAAAACCAAATGCTATAACCTTCCATTCAGACTTTCTACAAAACCGTTCTGCTAGTCTTTTACCAAGTCCAAATGATCCTATAGCATGGTAATTTGCTTAAGAAAAACAAAAGTGGGGAGGGAGGGTGTTCTTGATTCAATGAGTTGAAAGGACAGAAATCCCATTATATCCTCATGATACTTCTGTCCAAAACATGTATCTGCTACATATATTTCACACAGGGGAGCTACCTGAATTGGCCATTGCTTCACTTCCTACCTATTGCAATGCCTTTTCTGAGAGTTTAAGGACTCCCTGCTGTTAGAAGCCACTTTCTTGGATATTGGGTTTGTATGAAATGCTTCTTAGAGGGATAACTTTGATCTAGTGAATTTATTCTCTCAACTTTCCTTTGAGTAAATTGAAGTCAGAGAGGCAGGGTCCTCCAGGTCAGTTCAAAGCATTTATCATTGGCAGCCTCATCTGAACTGGAATGAGGTTCAGCCTCATTAGGAAAATTAGGATCGCAGAATCTTTCTAATTCTCCAAATACATCAACTGAAACACTTTGCACTTCTTAATTTTCTTCCTATAAGGCATGGTTTCCAAATTTCCATTCATTGTGTATCACCTCCTGATAACTAGCCTGCTAATACCAATGTCTGTGTTGGTGTGGAAATGAGAACAGTATGCAAAGTTTCAGACACATGCATGACATTTCAGAAATGCATTCATATACCAGCCACTGTCCTTCCTGAAAAATACATGGCGGGGGGGGCAGGCACGCATGTTGATCCAGGGCTTAGATTCTCCGAGGGCTTTATTCACTTTATCAGCATCATACCAAGAGCTCCTACTCATTTCATTGTTTGCTTTTATCTACAAATGTGACACAGTTACTTTATTTCAGAAATTTTTTTGTTCCCAGATCCATGATTTTGTATCTACCTGTATTAAGACATACAAGGTTCGAATGAGTCTCCCTTACCAATCTCAACCATGAAAAGCCAAAATATTAATAAGCAAACGTAAGTTTGAACATGAAACTGAAGCAAACTCTTCAATCTTCTAAAAACTAACTTGAGAAAATTAAATAGTGATGAAATAAATAAATGGGGTTTTTAAAAACTCTATTAGCTATCTGCATACAAATTCTAGCTGGTGAGAAGTCTAGAGCAAAAGTCTGATGAAGAGCAGCTGAGGGAGCTGGGGGTGTTTGGTCTGGAGAAGAGGAGGCTGAGGGGAGACCTGATCGCCCTCTACAACGACCTGAAAGGAGGGGGTAGCCAGGTGGGGGTCCGTCTCTTCTCACAAGTAACAAGCGATAGGACAAGAGGAAGCAGCCTGAAGTTACACCAGCAGAGGTTTAGATTGGCTAGTAGGAAAAATTTCTTCACCGAAAGGGTTGTCAAGCACTGGAACAGGCTGCCCAGGGAAGTGGTGGAGTCACCATCCTGGAGGCATTTAAAAGGTGTGTAGATGCGGTGCTTAAGGGCACGGTTTAGTGGTGGACTTTGCAATGTTTGGTTAATGGTTGGACTTGATGATCTTAAAAGTTTTTTCCAATCTAAATGATTCTATGATTCTATGATTCTACTTCAGTGCAAGGAATAGACAGAAACACAGGTGATGTGACTGCGAATGTGTAATTCTGCTGCTACTTCTCTTTATATAACTAGCATAGTGTTCCTCTGCCAACTCCAATGCATGGTTTCCCTAGGCGAGAAGGAAAGCTTTCTTACAATTGTCCCATGTTCAAATGATGGCAATATAAAAATGCAACATAAATGCTTGTCCTGGTTTGGCTAAAACAG
>NW_009626696.1:0-274 GCF_000690535.1 Cariama cristata
TGCTGGCACAAGGCACCTCCGAACAAAACCCCCCGTGCAAACACAGCCTCCTTGTTTAGACCATTAGGGCATCTCCTCTGGCCTCCCAAAAATAATTACTCAGCCTCGTTAGGAGAGCAAACAAACGAAGATGGGCTGGCAGGGAGGCCTCACGGCGCTCTTTTCCGGCAGACTTGGCAGGGCAGAACAGCAAACGTGATCCCGCTGTATGTGAAAAGCCTAATCCAGGCTGCGAGCCCCCCTGCTCGCCCAGCCAGCCACGGGGGGGGCTGCC
>NW_009626696.1:359-644 GCF_000690535.1 Cariama cristata
CCCAACAGCTCCCAGCCCACCGCATCGACAAAGGGGCTCGGAGGAGACGGGGACGGTGTAGGTGGGCACGGCATGGCACGGCTGCAAAAAAGCAAAAGGATGTGGGCACTGCGGAGGGGGGGGAATAGGACCTGGCAGGAGAAAAGCTGTGTCTGGGTAAAGGGAGGCAGAAGGAGCAGTATTAGAGGGTTGAACGGTTCCTGACATGCCTGGAGCTGAGACCTGACAGCTCATCACAGCTCAGTGCATCCCCGTTGGCAGCCACGCTGGCACGGCCCGGGCACC
>NW_009626697.1:0-27546 GCF_000690535.1 Cariama cristata
CTGTTCTGACGGACCTGAAACCACCGGGTCAGAACCAGGCGGGCCTTCCCTCCCCTCACGCTCCTGGGAGCTGAAACCGAGTGGAATGTCGGCACTTGGCAGTCTTCCGTAGTTGACAAAAGAAAGAGGTGTACCTGGAAAAACTCTCTGAAGTTTCGAATGGCTTTCATAACAAAGCTTGGCTGCCCTCGGCGCTAAGCCTGGTATTTGCGTCTGAGGGCTTGTTTTTGTTACACGGTCTTGTCTGCAAGCCACCTGCCAAGGAGAGTCTTCTGCAAAAATAAAAACCAAAACTGCCGGGCTATATGAGGCTGGGGAAACGCTGAGGCAATGGAGAAAAGCACATGGAAAATAAATGCTTGGAAGCCTGTTTTATATTGGTCTTACCAGATTTCCCTCTCACTCAGAATCACATTAGAAATACACACGTGGGCATGTCTGCTCGTGTGTGATTTCTGCACACATACTCGCACACACCAAGCCAACATTTGAAATCATGGAGCAAAAAAGTTTTCTTTAATGAAAGGACTACTCCCTTCTTTACATGAGTTACATGGATACAGGACTGCCCAGGAGTGTCATTTGCACTGTTCCATATAAGTATTTATCAGAGCATGTTGTAAAGGAAGAACTTAACTTTTGGTCGGTGAATATAGAACATGTCAGCAAAACTTGGGTCCACTGAAAGCCAAGGGTGCCTTTCCTCAATTTTAACTCATTTTACAATGAGCTGCAAAATGAAGTGCAGCCTGTCTTTAGAGATTAGAAGACATGGCAGATCAATATCCAGCCTGGAAATGGCTGTGCATGTTTCTAGTATCTCTTTTGTAAATAACTTCCATTCTCTGTACAGCCATGCAAACAGAAATCTCACAAAGCAGCTCTCCCATGCTGATGGATTATCTCTGCTGGCTTCTGGGTCAGTAATGGGGCTCCTGCAGGTCATGCTCCAGAGGGAGCAGTGCAAAACAAAACTAAAGTCACCAGAAAGGTTTCTGATTCACTGATTGTAAAATAGCTCCTGTTCTTCACATTTAGGTGTAGTAAATGTAAACCTCGTTGCAGTGGCTGCATTTAGAAAGGATCTAAGTTAAAAGTAGCATTGGTGTACATGCAACATCTTGGTAACTCCCTGATTACGTGTGGCTCGATGCAGTTTGCCTGCTGGAAGCTCATCTCCTGTCACGACACCAAATACATCTATGGCAATATTTCTGGTACGAACCACCGCTGCGGAGATTAAAAGAGAGAACAGATAACATCAGTCAGTATCTCATAAGACCTCGGGGAGACACAGTTTCCCGTCCATGGAGACCTGTTTCATACTGGCCTGGCCTGCCAGGATGTCACTAACAAAGTTATTTCTAACCCCTTCTCTGTCCTTAGAGACAAAACCTGTGCCAGAACATTTCCAGGGGCTCTGATGCCTCTGTGTTGGCAAATGAATTCCTTCCTGAAGGTCTCTATGCCCCCAGGACTTGATTTGTCCTGCTGAGCTCCGGGCGCCCTCCAGGGAGGCGCAGGTAAGAAGTGCAGGTTTCCTTTGCTCCCTGTGTAATCAATAGAGACAAACTGACTTTCCTCAGGGCCATTTAAGATCTGGCTAAAGCTCCTGATGTGCTTGCCTTCCAATGATGAGATGGGGAGCACTGAGTAACTACACTCCCAAATCAAATGTGTCAGCATGTCAGAATTTAAACTTCTTTTTTTGTTGTTGTTTTTTTAATTCCAGTGATGAGGCCAGCATAAAATTCTGGCTGCTCAGACAGGTATTTGTTAAGCCTGAGCATTGTCCACAAATTCAGAAAATAAGCGATAAGGACTTCAGGGCACCTGCAGATGGAAACGTCTACATAAGCACAGGTTCAGTGCTGGAGGAGCACCACTCTGATGCAGATTCGTTATTTTACTGACTTACCACTAACACAAAATAATCTTAATCCATACAATATAAGCAATATTATCCTGTCTTGAGGTATGCAATTTCAGAAAACTTGTTAATTTATGTTAAGACTGGCTTTCTGACCTTTGAATGTGGAAAGTCTTGCTTTATTTCTCTCTTCTGCAAATTCTTCTCTAGAATGTTTCCCAAGTCATCTTATTTCCTACTAATATAACTAAAACTAAGTTTAAAAAATGTTGCCTGCTGTTATTCATATTGAGGGAGCAGCCACTCAAAAGAGAACTATCTTACTATTTCCTGTATCATTTTTCTGCAATGAAAGACTAAGTGATACGCCTAACCTGGACAGATCACTGTTTTGAGCAAAAAAGTGATGATTTTGTTCTCTGTTTTCATCTTGGAAAAATTCTAATTACATGGTCTCCAGCTGTAATGAATGTGTGCATATTTTATCTCACTTCTTCTTAGTGGATTCATTCTTTTTGCCCACACATCAAAACTTCCTTACCCATGGCAATCTCCTCTCGGCGTGGAATGTCAGCTTTACACAGTGGCTTTATTTTTATTTTGATCAGACAGGAACCTTCCACCACAGCCTTCACAGGTCAAGCCACAGAATGTGGTGATTTGGCTACTTGGGTCTCTTTCCTTTGCATTTCATAATAAATTGCCTAGTATGCACAGTTACCCTTGCCACCCTCTCTACCTTCCTTGGTTTCAGACCAAAAAAAAAGCCATCAGTTTTGTCTTCCTCTGTCTTCTCCCTCACAGTATGTGTTCTTCTTATGTCCACAGTGTCTTACTTATTCTTGATACTTGGAGGTCAGGAATTTCACTTATTCCAAAGAAGTGCTTGGCAGCATTGCTACCTACTTCTCCTTTTGGAATTTAATTCTCCTTTCTTAAAAAGAGGTCTTTCCCCTGCTGCAGGATAGAAAATCCGTCACTCTATTATGCACTGAGCACCAGAACCAAGCCCAGCTCAGAGACGTACCCAGCCTCATGTCACATTTTAGACTTGGCCTGCAGTGGGTGTTTCAGATGCTCAAGGAATCAGTGTGAGATAAGAAAAAAAAATTCTCCCTTATACCTTCCCACCTTCCGGAAGTTTGACATTTAGGGACTGCCTGAACTGGATCTTATATTTGGAGTTTGCATCATGTTTAACAGTGCCTAAAGAGTCATGATTCTGTCTTGTCCCTTCTTGAACACACTTATATTTTTGGCCTTCACAATACATGATGGCAATGAGTCCTACAATTATGAAATATATGAAAAATATATCACATATATGAAAAATATTTCCTCTGTTTATATTAAACCAGCTGCTCGCAGATTACACTGGGAGCCACTTCACAATGAGCAAGGATTCATCTTCTCCATGACATTAACGGTTAATCACAGATCTCGTAATTATACCCTTGTTTTTCTAACCTAGAGACTTTCTTTCCCTTTAGTTTCTCTAACACATGAGTCATTCTTGTCACACTTCTTTGTACTTCCTCTTCTACTGTGACCTTTCATAGGTGGAGTGGCCAGCGCTGCATGCAGTGTTCAAGATGCAGGCACACCATTTGTATCTAGATTATTTCTTGGTCCCATGAACTCTTTGGTAGGCTTCTTAGTAGTGATGTGTTTGAAAAACTATTTTTTGTTCTTTTATCTTTAGTATGTTTTTCCTGAAATTTGCTTTTAAACATAAAGCTACAAGTGATCAAGCCAGGTCACTAGAGTTTGTATTCTATTCAATTTTCTTCATTGCAACACAACTTCAACCTTTATTTTTTATTGGATTCTTCTCTTAAATTTCAAAACAATTCAAAGAGAAGACAAACTACATACACTTTATTTGCAACTGGAACATGCCTTCAGTAAAGAAAATAATCCTGCTGAGGAAAGAGGATGTCATTAACCATTTATGGTTTATGCCTATAGTCTATTTTGCAGCATCTAGCAAGTTCAAAGCAGATATTATCTATCTTTCGAAATGTGCTTGTCTGGGACTGTGTTGCATGTCTAAATATTATACACTGCAGAGTCAACAGAAAATTAGCCTCATTTCTCAAAAATCATGTCAAAGTATTCCACGGCACCAACGCTAGTTTTTTTCATGGTGCTCATGTCTTGATTCAGACTAGCAAAATGCTAGCAGATAGCATTCATTCTCACCTTCTTCAGCACATCAATCTCATGTACATCAGAGGAGTTGGAAGCAGTTTGTCAGGGCCTGTTACAGAGGTGCAGAGCCTCTGCACAGTTGTTTTCTAAATGTCTGTTGAAGCGGTATAAATTTGAGCTTTCTCCTTTATGCACTGGAGTCTCTTCAAGTTTCAAGAGCACCTATAAGCAGGGAAGATTGGCAAAGTTGGCAATGTTCTTTTTCGGGGTTTTTCCCACATATTCTAACACAAGTGTATTTTTTATTCTCCTGATGTCATCTTTACAGTCTTACTCTTGAATCTCTCTCATCTATGGGAATTCTGTAATTAGGCCTCTCACCCATTTATCAACTTTCCTTGTGTGACATTCCAACTACCATCATAGGAGTGTTGCATACTAGAACTTTTTATGCACATAAATATCTCCTTAAGTTTGAACACTGATTCAGTTACTGAATCATTACTAGACTTAGTCCAGTAATACTCTTGTCTTACCATCAGAAGCCAATTATATTTTTTCTCTGTAGGGAACACATAGTTTGAGTTCAATCTCTTTGCTTTTAGTTTAAGATACAGTGTTACAAAACCTAATTTTGTCTATTACTGGGAGTGAAATCACCTATTGTGGTTTAGAACGATATTTCCCAAAATCCAGCTATGTTGTAGTGCCAGCTCAGAAAGTATTGTTTCCTACCATTTTTTTTAAAGATTCGCTTAAGCATTTTTGTCATTACATGGCTTATCATGATGACAACTATCTTCTGCCTAATAGATCAGTGGTTAGAGTAGCCACCTGTGAAATGGGACATCTAGTTTTAGGCAGTTATCAGCAAGAAGTCCATCAGAATTCTCTACTAGACTAGTTTCTTACTGAAAGCAATATCTGCCTCGTCCCTTGACTCCTATAATCATGACTGTTCAGTGGCCAGTTCCAAAAAGAGGTTGCCCTAGAGCTTATAGCCAAAATAACCTCCGACATGCAAGTGATCTGATATAAACCCTAAGCATCAAGTTGATCTAAACTCCTACTTCATGGCAAAGTATTGTAGACACTGAAAACTGTAAGCCATTATGCAAACATGGAGCATTTCCACTGCTATGATCTTTTTTTTATGTAAAATCCAAATGTATCCTCACAAAAGGGGAGGAGTTAGGATCCTGAGTGAATGAGGGCACTAAAATTTCTTCATTTTTTACTATATAATCAATGAAGGGAACAAAACATTGGAACTCTCTCTGGAGGACTTTAAAAGGTGGATCTCTGGAAAGTGGAAAACACTTTTTTACTGTGATGGTGGTTGAACACTGGAGTAGGTTGCCCAGAGAGGTTGTGGAGTCTCCATCTGTGGAGAAACTCAGAATATGACAGGACATGGTCCTGGACAACCTGCTCTAGGTGACCATGCTTGAGTACATGATCTCAAGAGTTCCCTTCCAACCTCAATGATTCTGTAATTCTGTGGTCTCTCTCCATTGATTTTATTGGAAGTTGAAACAGTATCCAAAAAAAAAGAAATGTCATAGTCATTGCTCAGGACTAGGCAGCTGAATTTCAAGTGCATCTGGGCCTATGCTGTGGACACTGGATCCTACCTTAAGTTCCTAGTTTAGGCAGAGATTCAGAAAAAAAAATTACCACACTGCAATTTTAGTACTTATTTGAAGAACCTAACACCTACAGGGTGGATATTTTGTATGCTAAAGGCTTATTTTTTTGCCATTGTCACAGTACTTTTCAGTCACCTTTCAACTTTGGAAGTAGGGAAAAATAAAATTATGTGAAGAAGTTCTAAGGATTTTTTATTTTAAGTTTGAAGAGAACAGTCCTATCCTCATGTTTCATTCCTGGCAAAGTCATTCAATTTACTATTATGACAGGAAGAGCTCACATGTATTTCCCTATGCATTAGAGACTTGTTGCAGAAACTTGACTTTACAAAGAAAAATGATGTTATTGTTTGCTGTCGGTCTGTAGTTCTGTAACCAGGATGATGTCATTACTTTTGTAACAAATAATTGCACTGCAATGAACTTGGGGGGCTTTTTAATTAAAGACTTAGTATGTACTATGCAGGGCCAGATTTCTCTCCAGAAAAAGGAGTAATGAATTCTTAGAAAAGTAGAGTTCTTGTCAGTGAAATGTAGCAATGCACTCAGGCCCTGATCCCTGCTCTGTTGTAATAATTGCTAAAAAAAAACAACCCACACAATAAGCAGGATGATCACTGGAGGGCTTTAGAATCTAGAAAAACACCCTAAAATGCATACATATGCTTACGCATTCCAAAGAACGGGAAGTCAAGCAAGCATGACAGAAGGCCAGCATGAATGATCGTGAAGCTCCTGTCTGAGCTTAGACACAAAGAAGGACCCAGGAGGTGGAAGCAGCGACAAGCTATTTGAGAGGAACACAAAGATTTTGCCTGCACATGTCGGAGTTTGCAAAGCCAAAGCTTAGCTGGAGGTGAAACTAGCAAGGGAGGTGAAGGCCAACAAGAAAAGGTTTAACAATTACATTGGCAGCAAAAGAAAAGGTAAGGAGCACGTGGGCCCATTGCTCAAGGGGGAAGGGGACTTCATGACCAGGGATGTGAGAAAGGACAAGGTACTCAATGGCTTTTTTGCCTCAGTTTTCACTGGTAAGGCTTGTCCTTAGGCTCCCCTAGTCCTCCAAGCCTACCACCAGAGTCTGTGGGGCTGAAGCAGGACCTACAGTAGAGGAAGAGAGAGTTCGGGATCACTTAACCCACTTCAGACATACACGACAAGTCAGAGTCAGTTGGGATAGAACAAATGGCAGCAGACACAAGTCGGAACATGGGAAATTCCAATCAGATATTAGGGGAAAAAAATCACCATGAGGGTGGCCAAATACTGGAACATTGTTGCCCAGAGAGGTTGTGGGATCTTCATATTTGGAGGTGTTTAAGACTCGAATAGAAGAATCTCTGATCAATCTGATCTAATTAGATGTGCTGTTAGCAGGGAGCTGGACTAGAAGAACTCCGGAGGTCATCTATGGTTCTATGATCTTTACCGTGTTTTACAAGCATATATAACGAATACTTCTGTCTCTACATTCTTTACATGCACCACGACAAAATGTAACTAGAACAGATGAGAGAGAATAAGGGCTCTAATGAAGGTTCCCAGAAAATGCATGTTAAAGCATCAAAATATATGCAATGCCATGTGCACACACAAATATTCTAAAGGACGTAAGCTTTTTCTTCTGGCTTTGTATAAACCTGAATGGAGTCTTGTCCCTTAAACAGATGCAGCAAGATCATCTGACCACAGGAGTCACAAGGAGCTACTGGTACCTATTTAGTTTCCTATTGAAGGTAACGGCTGATAAAAACCAGTACCTGTTGGGACTGATATTTCTGGACAACTTGTACAAAACAGGATCACTATTTGCTCTGAAGGTCAGGACAACTCAGGACTGTCTCTGTTTTATTGGATCATCCAGCAGCCTTGGTCAGGAAGAATAAGAGCCCATGCTTCTTAGACTACTTATGGGCTCAGTTTGTACACTTTCAAGTAAGCTGGAAAACAAACCCGCTCTACGCAGACCAGTCACTGAATGGAGTTTCCAGATGAAGCTGTGGGCATTTACATGATGAAGGACATGTAACTGATAGTTACGGCCGTCAAGAAAAGAATAGTGGGCTTGGACATTCAAAACAAGCAGCAGTGAGGAGATCTTGAATTTTAATCATCTGCCATTACTTCTTCTTTCTTGTCTTCAGAACGCAGTCATGTACGAGTTAAACTATAGGCCCAGTCACATCTCACCTTCCATTCTTCCTTGCTCACTATGATGTTGAGTTCTTGTTGAGCTCTGTATCCCAACAAGCTAACATTTCCATTAAAACTACCTCAGATTCTGTTCAAGGGAGTCTACAGAGATTAGAGTGAGGCTAAAGGAAACTGTCTCATGTTACTGCATTTAGTGTTTTATGTATCAGATGAGTAGGAGGGAAAAGCAGATATTCCTTCAGTCTCAGAAACTTCTTCATATAGCTTTGTGCTTTGTATCACGTACATTGGCAGTGGAGCTGTGCACTCGTGCTTTAACCCACTAGAGGCACGCATTAGAATTTCTTGGGATCACGCTTTTCAGGTTGCAGCATCTTCACGTCAATGATCATGCTGCCAACATTTGCAGAACATCCAACATAGTAGATTTCATGCAAGAGTTCTTAGATGGTAGTTTAAATAGTTGCATGTTAATTGTGCATTACATTAGTGATCCTTAAATAATTGGGAAGACTTACAGAAACTGTTTCCTACTTGCAACTTGGAGTACAGTACAATGCACATAAACATGCTGTGTATTTTGTAGTGAGGTATCAATACAATGTAGTGTTAGAGTATGTCTTCATAAATATGTTCCATAACAGAGACCAGTAATAAAACCAAAATGTTTTTTTCGTGTTAGTGAAATGTAACTGATTATAAAGTTTTAAATACATGCCAGAATTTACAGTTAAAAAAAAAAAAGTAATCTAAGTAGTTTGGAGGCTCTTTTACTGTCCAATTATGGATTTTCCAAGTGGAAAGTAAAATGCCTTTATTTGTACTGTTTTGTTATTTCCAGATGTCTAATACACTGAACCCTGCACTGCCACGTCAGTAGTACTCAGGCTGTGGAAACCATGTTGTCATTTATTTATATTACTGTAGCATCATGAACTAGGTCAAAGAATTTGAGTTCACCAAACTGAGATTTACAAATTGAAGACATACTCTTGGAAGAAGAAAATGAAAGAAATGCAGTTGCATAACATCACAGATTACATGTCCTTCAAAGACAACTTCTTATAGACTGGAGTATCATTCCTGGAATCGATACTAAGTGTAGTTAAACCAAGCTACTTTTTGTTTGGAACACTCGATCAGTTTCTCTTAATATGTTACACCCTCCATGTTCCTTTTTATTTAGTTGAAACAAGACTGTTTGAGCAATAACTGGCTGATTACCAGTCCTAAATATATGGCCACAAAAATCTTATGTATGGCGGTTAGGAACCACCAGCTGTAAATATGGAACATATGCCCCTGTAATCAGTTTAATGACCTTGTAAATTCTCTGTGTTTAACTAAAAAATCATTTGTTTTCACAGTTGTTCTATTCTTAAAGAGGAAATGGATTGAACTTTTGAAGACAGTAGTCAGCCATCTGTCACACGGAAAATGTTCTATTGTCATTGCTGTATTTCAGATTTGCACCAGGCAAGCTGCCAACTAATCTCTAGTACTCTGCTTTTCTAAGCATACGCTAAATTTTAAAACAAACCCAGACTATATCAATACTCATATTTCAGAACATTCAAATGATGATAAAACTATGAGATTCCCATCTCAGAAGCTTTTCATAGAGACCTTATTCAGATCCTCTCAGCTGCTAGACTCCATGAAAGGAAATAAAATCATTAAATGATATTATTATCTAATTACTTGTTTTGGTGCCACAAGCATTAAGTGTGATCACAACTAGTAGACAATATGGCAAATACAAGAGGAGAAATTCATAACAATCTCTAGTTTCATATACGGTTTCTAATCTGAAAAAGGAATAAAGCATTGTCCATCTTTTGCTTAAGAACACTATATTGAAAACTCATACTCGAATGATTTAAAGGAGTTCAAACCTGACTGGCAATTGCAATTTGGACTTCATCTTGTTTGCAGTTTACACTGCAGATCCAGCTCTCACAGCACAACAAAGACACAAGTCAAGCCTGGGGCAAAATGAATTCATTTTATCTGCAAAGGGAAGGAACTCTAAGCTGCAGAGAACACAGTGTCTATCTGTGACCTTGCTAGTAGAGCAGCACTTCATGGTATTAAAGCATATGTATTGAGTTCAAAGCAGTCTCTGCAAATAGCCTTGGAAATGTTTTTATCTGCCAAGGAACAGTAAATATTCAAATGCCCCAGCCTCCAGTACTGATACTGGGAAAACAGTTTGGGTTTTGTATAGGTTTACAATTTGACTTGACTTTAAGATCCAATGTCTATTTGCAAGAACGATCCTTCAAGCTTTACTCATCTTTTTAGGCCCATTTCCTCTGTCATTTGTTACTGCCAGCTAATCTAACCAACACAGACAAAGGAGAGAATAAGCACGGTAATTAAATGTGGTAATATCTGCCAGCACAGATCTACAATCTTCATTTTCCACCTTCATTTTTAAGCAGGGATTCTAATAAAGCCAAAAGGAGACTCAGGGTCTCAGTAGACTCTAGCTCTACACTTAGCATCCAGATTCCCTACTTAGACTCTTCCTTTCTGCTCACAGGCTTGGACCTGGTTGTCAGAGCAAAAGTCCCACCGTCAAAGTTTGAGACTTTTATCAAAGCCATTAAATTTCCATGAAATGTAGCCACTGGCATTCTCCAGTAGGATTGCTGTACTGCTGCCTGGGGACTCTTTCTGACATAATAGCCCTAATACAGTGACAACATCCAGGCTTGCAGCCAGAATTAATACTCTTTAAACAATCACATACTGCTCTAATGCTTGTTAATCTTAGCGCAGAAGCTCTTCCATTTTAGTATCTACGTTTACAGGTCTGCTGGGTCCCTGATGCTGTTAGAAGGGATTGCATTGCTAATAAGCCTGGAGTGAGAGGGAGGGCTAAAGAGGGTGTGCATACTATCTCTGCACCTCTAATTCCAAAGACTACAGGGTCTGGCAACAAAATCCGGCTGTGCTCAGAGATTTCCGTCTCCTCCAAGAGCGTGAGCTACCCCCTCTCTCACAATCCCTCTACAGGGCCTGTGTTATTTTTCCTCAATTTACTTCCTACTGTGCTTCCACCATAGGCCCCTACTATAAGGATAATCCTCTAGCAGAGAGAAACTTTCTGCTTTTAACAACTTTTTACCTCCAATTGTTAAAGACTAGTCAAGCAGAGAAGAAAAGAGGAATTTTTTCTCTCCCTTAACCTTGTAACATACCCTATCAAAAGCTTCATTTCCTCCTGTAGCTGCATATATCTTTGGAAAGAAGTTCTAAAACATGGTGGTTCTGAACTGATGATGGTTTCTGCTCACTGTACTAATGCTTGGTCAAAGTGCGAGACAGAAAAGAGGAAACCCATTGAGTTTTTAACTGATTTCATTCCACATGTTACTACAGAGCTGATCTACTAAAACTGAAGCAGAGATGAGAACTACCATGTCTAGTTGCTACAGAATAGATGCCAGGTTCCAGAAACACTGCTGTACTGACAATATTCACATTTTTATTGATATTATTCTATTTTTACTGACAGAAATTCAACCTATTCACCCTACTTAATTTAAAATGTGTTTATACAACTCAAATTGGTTTGTTCATTATCACACGATGGTTCACAAAGTGAATGCCAGTAAGAATGAAAAACATAAGATCAGGCCCATATATCCAAAAATCAAAACTCCAAAGGTTACATGAAATGTTATACATTTTCTTTGAAATAAAGTGTTCAGTTGTGAAATAGACACTGGCAGAGTAAAAATCTGATTATGAGACACATTGACTGTGAAAATTAAATACAAATCAGACCATCATTCTTGTATATCAGTATCTACCTTACTTGTATAAAAATCGGGCCCTGAGAGTATACAGAACTATACATATGTGTTGAAATAAGTCAGTGTTATCTTGCCTGATAAGGAATATAGAAAGAAGAGCTGATTCTGGAAAATTAACCTAAGGTGAAGAAAAGATATTTTTCCAAAATATAATGATGGAAATGGCAGGTACATGGCTTTTTAAAAGAAGATTTGCTGAAATTTCTTGGCAATTCAGATAGGCAGAGAGCATAGAAAAAAACACATTCAAAAGTCAGCATTACACTCCTTTTTATAATTTTACACTTTCTCTGAGATTGCATAAGAGGCAGTTGAATAAAAGCTGACAAACACTAAGCTTCATCTGTTTTCTGAAAACCCTATTCTTCTTATGACCTTCTTACTCAAGCAGGAACACTACAAATGCTGACATTTCATAATAAAAATGAGTAACTGTATTATGGAAATATCTAATAAAGTTTTAAGACTGAACTGTTCAAGTGAAAATGAAAGGTATTTATGATGCAGTGATACATTATCCCACATAATTGCAAGAGATATATTTCTGTTTTCATAGGTTAATGGAAATATGGATCATAGTTTCTCCGAATTTTCATTGAAACCGATTTAATTCTGACTGGTTTATTGTTCATTGTCCATGTATCCCAGTGAATCCCAGTTGCAAGAAATCTACCTGTGTAGCGATGAACACCATTAAGATTTGCAAGGCCACACTGGTTGAACCACCATCCAGTGTTATCACTGAAGTTACTGCAGCTCTTTACAGGCTGTTCCTTAATAGTGCACATTGGCCTGCATCCATCATTATCAACATCAAATGTACTGAAAGGCATTGAATTCTGGTTATCTTCTTTTCTGTATCCTCTAAATGCATCGCCTAAGTACAACAGATAAAACAGAAGGATAACAGAGTTATTTATGGAGAAACATAACATTGTGTACCCTGCAAACTTTTCCTCTGAATTTATTAGAAAAATGCAACTCTTCAAAAGTGGTTCAAGAGCACCAAATAATGAGCTGGCAATGTCTTAAAGACGTAGGAAAGAAAAAGTGTAAAATACTGAGAAGTATGGAAGAAGTTGAAATTCAGTGAAATATCTTGATATTGTTGTTGCTTTTAGTGACGCACACCAGCTATGAAGGTAAAGGCTTCTGTCCTCAAAGGCAGTGTAAGAAAAAAATAAAAGAAACAAAAAGGTTTGTTAACTTCAGATTTTCCAGTGATATGCCCAAAGCTTCAGAGTGAGTCATGAGATAAAATGGAACTGTTAAAACACAAAGGTCACTGATTACTGATTCTGCTGTCTTACTAAAGAAATAATGTTTCTTACAAATACAGGTAGAGTAAAGTGCCAACACATTTAGAAAATAACTATTACATTGGTAATAAGGAACATTCTTGCACATTAGTAAACATGCAAAAAAAAAAAAAGAGAAGAAAGCAGTAAGGCATGGTACAATACTTAACACAAATCTTTGCACATTTGGTATAGCTATGATATTAAGGGAGGTCTGGAACTGTAAATTTATCTGTGTCTATATAATCAGCCCGTAGCTGTTATACACTGCAGGCCTAATTTGTTCCAGTCGGTTTCTTTCTCTATCCTTTGTACACCACTGTCTGGGCACTTTGGAACTCACCAAAGCAACAACATCAGGAAGGCTTCCACTAACATCAGAAAATTTGGGATGAGATAATGGACATCTAAAGAATCGGACCATTAGATAGATATACACAAACACACACAAAATCCCTTATTATACACATATTCTGTGGACTTGGATCCATTACAGTTCCTTTATTTTTTTATTCATTTTCTTTATTAAAGAAGTGTTTATTCAATTATTCCATTAAAGAACTTGAAGCAAAAGAATAAAATTATTTCTTACTATGTAAAGATGTTGGCATAACCAATCACTACGTCATTAACCATTTGTCTCCATAAGTGTTCATTATACACCAAATAGAGAAAAAGAGATTACAAATAAAGATTTTTTAAGTTATCTTAATTATTACTCTTTTGAATGCATTTTTTCACATTAAGAAAGGGAGCAGCTATCTTTAAATACTTTAAAGAAGGAGGTTCTTACCAGCATTTCCTGAATAACGCCCCAAATGGATCTTAAAAGAACATGCTTCATCCTCTATCCAAAATCCATCATATGATGCATAGGCATGCTTGTCATTTTCTGATTCCAAATCCACATAAAGGCTGAAAGTAGTGGCTTTTTGATTTACTACCTGAAAAATCTTCCTTAGTCCGAGCCAAAACTCCCCTAAAACAGAAATATAATACAGAGTCAATAAATTTCTAGAAATGGAAAATGTAAAAGAAAAAATGGATTACTCTAGTTTTTCTACTTTCCTTTCTGAATGAAGCGTAATAAAAGCTGTGTAATAGGCTTATATTCCTTTGGAAGACTAATGAAGGTACAGAGTAATCTTCCTACTTCATTGGGAAATCCATGGAAAGAATTCCCATGTGTGCATCAACTTTTTTCTCTGTGACATTTTTAGAAAATTGTCCACGTGATAACTTTCAAGTGTTCATCTTCAGTATACCTTAGAAGACCACAAAAACTGCATGTGCTAAAGATCCACTTGATTAAACAGAATTCAGTAGCGTTCCTAAGGGCAATACTGAGAAACAATAAATGTTAGCATCTATGAAAGGCAACAAAACTCAAACCATATTCTCGAGATTTGCTGCCTCTGTAAATCACACTTTTTTCCATAAGAAGTTGCCCCTTTCAATGAAAAGTTGTGTGCTTCCATTGCAATCCCAGATAACCTCCTGAAAAAGCAATTGGTTTTAGACTTGCTGGATGAAAGCTGGCAGTAAAAAAGTAATTATCATCACAGTTGTGTTGGTATTAGCTACTAAAATATTTTCCTTCTGTTTCTAACGTTGTATGCACTATGGTGAAATATTACTGATTTTTCTCTGCTTTAAGGAATTATTTCACAAATGTGATTAAAACCAACTAAGGCTTTTCTTTTTAATCTGAAAAAAAGGGAAATACAATTTATACATTATTACAGGAAGAAAATATCACAACATTTTAAACACCTCTTGTGAGACTGAGGATGAGTAACAGCTAAAGACTCTAGTAGGGTGATAGTCATTATTGAAAAGATCACACAACAGATTTGATAAAAAGAACTCTTAAGTATAAATAAGACTTAAGAAACAAGAACTTTACCCTCTATACTACTAAAAATCCCACACAATTTATTGGAATGTAGCTCACATAAAGACAGCAGAAATGTTGGGTCCAAAGTGCTTTAGAGTAGTTAAAATTAATACCAGAAAGGTCACCAAATCCATCCAGGTATTCAGACCATGTTCTCTGAAATGGAATGATACCATCAGTTCTTTTCTGAACCACAGTCCATCCACCTCCTTGAAAATCCATGTCACACAAAACCTAAAATAGACATAGATATGATTAAGCATTCTTGAAGCAGCTGTTATGAAGAAAACGTTTCAATTAAATAAAGGTGGACTGTTCAGAGTTTTGCTAAGCAACATACCTTTCAAATATCTTAACAAAAAGTTCAAAGAAAATAAAAAATGAAGCTGCAGTATTTTCTTTTGTTGGACCGCTTGATTTTGCTATTTCCTCAACCAGTACAAACTGTTGTGTGCAAATGTCTGCTCATATCGGATATAATAAATAAGCTTTGATAAATGTTACTTTGTATTAATAATAGCATGAAGTCAAAGCAACATGCAATGTCATGTATTAATCATGCAAAATATTACAGATACAGGGACTAACACTGAATATACCCTTATTTCAACAAAGCAAAACAGACACAACTTCTTATGTGTTCTCCCTCACCATCTTACCATCTTCCCCGGAAATACTGTGTTTGTGATGCCTGGGAAATGCAGAGCACTTAATAAAGGTGAGGAAATGGAAAAAGTTATAACAATAACCCAGTATATCATAATTTATGCTGGAGCCACAAAAAACTCTACATAAGAAAGTCCCCAATCCAGAGAAGTCCCAATGTGAACATTTAACAGCCTGCAACTGAGCAGTCCCACGGAATACAGAAGATCAACTCTCAAATTTATGAGTCTTTATGGGTCTTTGCTAAAATTTGTGCCCAACAGCATGTCAAATGGCAGCAGTCCACCTGCCCTCTGCTGTGCTATGGAATATCACATTATGTGGCACATTTTCTTCTCAGCCCATTTAACTTTAGACACGTAATTGAGTTTCCTAAATTCAGAATCTTATTGCCCTTGTCTCCCCTGTAATCCCTCTTATACACAGAAATGTGCATCCATAGTGTGGCTCTGGGAAACCGAGATCTAAATCACCCTCTGCAGATGTTAGTCACCTCCATTGTCTAGAGAAAGGGACCCTATAGACCCTTGGCTCCTCTCTAAGGATTTCAGCTCAGTGCCTAAAGGTAAGTGGAATGTATCCAGGTTACCCTCGGTATTTTTCAAGTACATCCCCAGTGTCAGACCTTGACCAGTTCTAACAGGGATTAGAAAGTCTGGGCATCCTAATGTAGAAAGGTGCATATTGCACATTTAGACACTGCACCACCTAAACTGTTCAAAGTAGTTCCAGGGAATTAATTAGTGTTTTAAAACAGAGGCTCATTTGTAAGTGTCTCCCAATGTGACTAATATCAGGAGAATTAACCTGGAAAATGCTTACGGCTATGAAGCTATTAAGCTACTTGTGATAACAAAAGTAAGTTCAGAATATAATGTTGGTTATCAGTAAATTGTAACAGTAAGCAGATGCACAAGTGATGGAGTAAAGTAGGAATTTTTTGTTCATGTTACAGGGAATGTACACAATGAAACATGTTTCAGAAAAGAGATTTGCAATCTTAGCCAGTTGATACAAGTAGAGTCTAGGTGGAAGTCAGTTTAATCCTCAAAAAAATTGTGGCAGACGGAGCTTTATGTGTTGCACCCCCATTGCCTGTACCAGCCAGGTATTTTTCATTAAACCAAAGACTTATTCCTTGGTAGGAACACATCAACATCATATTCAGAACCTCTATGACTTAACATCTCTATGAATGACAGGAAAGCAACAGGACAGAGCTGCAATGTGATCTAATAACCTGGGGAATCTTGGATCCTTGCAAAACAAATACTGAATGAATCACAGTGAGGTTCATGTGCATGAAAGAAAATTATGGGCTTTATTCCCTAGAGAATCACATGCTTATTTCAGCCACACAAGGAGGGTGGAACTGGAATAAACAGAAATACAGAAGATTCTAAAATTAGTATTTAGATGCAAATACCTAAAACTCATTAAAAATAATCCCATTGCCTCATCTGCTGTCTTGAGAAGATGATTGCGTGCTTGGCTACTCCTCTCACTATGAGTCAGAAATACAGCAAGGAGTCCACTTGGTCACAACATCAGTCTTCAGTCCAATATAAATCAGTGGAAGTGTTGATAATTCTCTAAAGGAGCAGATTTGGTTCTACATGAGAGGTCATCAGCCAATTAGATATGGCCTCAAAACATACACCAGCTAAGTAAAATACGAGATAGATACACAAAAACCAGTTATCGCTGTGTAGTTTCTTAATCCCTTATATGCTGGAAATGATGCAATTATCTTTCTTAAAGCCTTATAATAGTTAATCCACTTCACAGCTTGTTCTAGGTCTCATATCGTGCAAGGTATGAGGGGCATGACTGTGCTAGGTACAATTTAAATTAAATGAGCAGGAGGATGCTTCTACTGAATATTTCTTCCCTTTCCATCTTTAGTGTGTATAAGAGGTATATTCCAAACAACTGTTCAGTTTGTCTGACCCACCTTAGAAATATCATTGATCTAAATTTACTCATTGAAAAATGTATCAGAAAGTGATCATGATTCAGTTTTCCGGAAGTGAAATTGGTTTTAGTTGGCTCATGTTTGAATGCTCAGACAAAAGCCCATTTGGGACTAATTTTCTGAGATGATGAGAACCTGCCACTACTGCTGAAACTGGATATTCTTAGAGCTCCTGGAATTCAGGTTTCAATTAGCCTGAATTAAGCATCAAAATCTGTGCTCACTTTTGAAAATACGAGATTTCAAACATGAAAACATGAGAACAGGATCAAATTGTCTAAATAGTTTTCTTCATTTATCTGGTACCTATGCAAATGAATCTAAAGACATTTTGGTTTGGTTTCAGTTAGATTTAAAGGGCAGCTTATTGCTGAAAAGGTCCTCATTGAAATAAACTGCTTCGTGCTGGCTTTGTTTTCTGGTTTTTAGTTTCTTACTATGGTTCTCTGCCTTTTTATACTTTTCTTATTTTGCTAGTCTGCAGAACTTCCAGAACTCTTGGCTATTAGCCCCTTAAAATGTATTACAATTTCTTGTTTGTGTTTTAATGTCTTGGTATTTTTCTTCATCTGTCATTCCTCTTGTACTTTTTATGCTTCAACACATGGAATAATTTGCATTAAACAGTTTTCCTTAAAATAACATTCTTTATGGAACACACATCTTTTAGATATTTTTCTCTGAGAAGTTTTTGGCACTATCTTTTCAGTTCTGTGTAACATCTACCAGACAAGAAATGAGACATCCATTTCATGAGTGCAGACATTTCTTCTCATTATTTATTGTTACCTTGTGCTTTTAATCAAATTATTATGATTTTTCTTTTTGTTTCTCGTTCTCCTTAAGGAACCTTTCCACTCATATAACTGATTCTCAGATTCTGGCAGTAACTTCAAACGTGGAAAATTGTCAAAAATACTTTTGAAGTGAAAGGAACTTTATCATTTCAGATTTATTTGCCAAAAGCTATAAGTGAACTGAGAAATCACTTTTCTCACATAGATTAGTCATAACATCTCTCAGGAAAAGTAATTTGGGTGAGGTATGAATATTTCCTCAATGGAATCCCTCTCAATCCAGAAGAAATTCTGAAACAGATGCATTTTGTGCTATGGTTCATCCTGGGATGAGGCAGACAGCATTTTCTTCATACTATAAATATGGTTGGTCTGTGAACAATTCTCCCTGTCTTTGCCTTTCTTTTACCTGGAAGGAACTTGCCGATGAGTTACAGATCTTTTCCCTGAGCGCGCTGCACTGTATAGAGAGAATGACAGGTTTTTCTATCAGGAGTCTCCAGAACCAAGTTCATTTTTTCTTTTGAGATCCCAGCATACTTCTGAAGCCTTTTCATAACCAGTTTGAGCTCTTTTTTTGTAACATTTTGTAGGGTTCCAATTGGCTAGAGATAGAGGGATTCATCTTTCCTTTGTTATATATAAAGGAAGACTATAAAGTTAGATATTAAATTTTGCTATTTATTAGCTGGCTTAAACAGCGCATTTTTTCACCAAAAACTAATGACCCCAGCATGTACTGCAAAATTAAAGGTCTGAAAGTGCCACATCTGTCTTTCCACTGTGCATAAGAACTTCCCTAAGTAGAAGAGCCTGAAATGGAAATTAACAGACAAAACAAAGTATTCCTTGTGTTCGCATGGATCCGAATGTCCTGAGCCTGAGGAAATTAACCCAAAACTCTCTTCTCCTAGATAAGTACTATAACTCTGAACAATTACAGAAAAAGCAGGTGGTGATAGGAAGCATGACTGCTGCAGTTCATGCTGAATTTCATCCTCTTTTCTTTGTCTTGCAAACTGGAAATGAAAACTAAAAGTTTAGATGCCTCTCTGCCTCAACACTGAGTGATAATGATGCTCAGACGAGAGCTAAGCACTTGCTCCTCAAACTAATGTACCTATATTTAGATGCCCTTACAATATGATGGTCCAAGCTATAGGCATCAGCGGAGTCACCTCTCAAGAGAAGGCAACATGATACAGTCATCCAGCAGAATAATTCAAAAAGCCAAAGGTCCCATTTTAGGAGCCAAATGGATCAGTCACTTGGCTCCTCAGTTTTCCATCTCTAAAATAGAAAAGAACAGCAATTCTCAATGCCCAAAAGGGGTGCTGGAAAATACCTTGGGTTTTCCTCTTTGGTACATTTTTCACTGTAGATGAAAACTGATGATAGGTTCTTATGATAGAGATTAAATTCCTTTGTAGAAAATGAGAAACTCATCAAAATTATAGTAATCGCAAACACATTTGGATGATTTAATACATTTCTTATTCATCTCTTGAGAAATTGTCAAGGAAAACACTTTATATGTATTAAATATATTCTAAGTGCATATTCTCAAGCAAATTGTGACTATCCTGAGAGATAAATTTATTACCTCAAAAGGATAATTTGATCCTTCTGGATGGATAATGTATAGACCAGTTGGAGTTTTTGAAACGGAACCAATGGTATCTTTAATATCAGTGCAATCCAACCCTAGAGAACAAAGTATTTGATGAAGTTCATTAGCAAAGTAAGTTTAAAAAACTTAAGCTTAAGCGCAGAAATATTACTTTTCTTGGTAACGTATGAATGACTTCAAATAGCATTTTCTTGTCATGGAAAATTTAAAATCATGTTTTGTCATGAATTTACCTTATAAATGAAAATTCACTGAACTCCATTATGCTCAGACAGAAGTATCAACTATAGTGTATGGAGAAAGTTCTTTCTAATCTTAATGGATATGATACAAAAATTAAAGATTATCTATCTGGGTCATTTTACAGATTTTATTTGAGTAACACATGTACTGAGAAAAAGACATATTATCTGAGGAAGGATGCCTTTTTCCTGCAGATATTTGTATTTATACTTGTAAAAGCCTTTGCATCATAAGGTATACATAAAAACCCCTTTGCTTCTAAGTGTTACGCCAGGTCTGTGTTAAACATACTCAAACAAGCAGTTTCTACGGCCTAAGTAGGACTGCTTAGAGGTAATGTTTCCTTTAGTTGGGATGGACACTACAGAGGAGATTAACTGTCCAGTGTACGAGTGACTTCCATCCCATTTGAAGCAGGATATTGCAAATGCAGAGCAAACTTTATTTTATTGCAAAAGAAAGTGCCATTTAGCAACACCAGATCACTTACAAACTGATGATCATACTTGGTATTTTGCATAAAAATCAACAAGATGCTAAACGGGATGCCCAGAATTACCAGTCGCAAATGATTTAAAGCAGTCTTTATGATGACATTCTTAAATGGTTCCCAAATTTTCTGGAGTTTATATGTTACTAACACAGAATAAATACTGTAAATGTTATAATTGCTTACCTTTGCTTTAATTAGTTCTTTGTCAAGATGCAAAGATAAAAAGGGAAGGGGTCAAGACTAAATGTGAAAAATACTTACCGTGGGATTGAACTGCTTTGTAAGGAAGTGGATCCAAATGCTTTCTCAAAACTTCTGCGTTCAAAAGAAGAAGTCTGTTCATGAGTTCATTTACCTGCAAATTCAAATAAAAGATCTTTAATTGGGTTGCAATGAGGAATTTTACATTCTAAATATGTTCTTTTTGATTCCTAGTAAATATAATCTGAAGTTCATTTTTTGTCATGTGTTAGTGATTCCCTTCATTAGGAGAATTGGTCTGATTTTTTACCTTTTTCATCCCAAATCATTCTTAGGCACAATTCCGATTAATTCAAAAAAGTCCTTCAGCTTGATTAAGGCTTTTTATCTGTAGTGAGTGATGCACAGTGTTTGTAAACTACTATCAGAGTTAATGATAAGATAATACGTCATTGGCACAAATACAACAGGACTGGAGATAGCAACCAATGTGGAGGAATAATCCTCCACTTACCCTACCGCCATGTGTGCCACTACGTTGTGGACCAGGTGGTGTTTATCATTCCTTGTAGAAATGGAACTCACAACCTACTGGAGGTACAAGGAATAGTGATAGAGACTCTAATTCTGCTGTTTTAATGACCATATAAATGCTTAATTTTCCTCAGTTAGACAAGATCTGTAGAGATAAATAATAAATAAAAATCTTTATGCTAAAGAAAAAAGTACCTGATTAGAAAGGTAATCCAAAGAAGACTGTTGATCATCCATCATGTTTCTTACCAGTTTTTTTGTACTTCTTGCATATTCAACAAGAGAGTTCTGCAAATTTCCTTTAAAAGAAATATGTTCATCCACTTTGTTATCATAAATCTAGAAATATTCTTGACTGAATGATGACACACTTATTTATGATATTTAAGTTAATGTTGAGGGTGTTTAACCTTAGGGTATCTAAAAGTGAAACCAAAGTAGTGTAGAGACCACAGATTAAAGCCAAAGATGCTAAAAACCTCCGCCTCTCTGGTTTCAGTGAAGACATCTTAAGAAGTGATGGCTCTTCTTAAGATTTGAAGAAGAATTTCATCTTATCCTTGGGCAACTTGGATGACCAGTTAATGGATATCACAGAAATACAAACGCAAATTATAAAAGACAGATATGTAAGGTTTCCTGTTGTCTCACATTTACTCATTCACTCTGCTACTCCTCTTTTTTACCCCGATGCTAAAAATAAATTAAAAAAAAAAAGTAAACCTGTCAGGTAATTAATAATACATATTAAAAAATCATATGAGAAAGACAAGAATTTTGACAATTTTTTTCTGAGGCTGATTACATCATTTGCTGTGTAGCTTGTCAAGGCAGTGAATAGAGAATGTCCCGTATAAGTATCTAGAGAAGGTAAGCTGAAGTATAGATTTCCTTCCACTTTAACTAACTAACTCCCACTTAACTCTCCCATACCTATGATGTTTAAATGAGGGACAGACACTCTACTCTTCCTGTCTAATGGGGAGAGCTACCAACACTCGGAGAGTAACACAGATCTAGGTGGGCTGAGTTGCTGCCTGGATTTGCCTCTCTTCACCAGTGATTATAAAGAGAGACTAGCATGATTGTACTTTAACTTTGTCACACTGGCTGCATCCCAAAAAAATGGCATCCCAAATCTTCTGAGCAATACTCAGCCTAGGCATCAGGGTCAAAGGCTGTCACATGTGCTCGAGAAGGTTAAAAAATAAATTAGCACAGCATAGCGTAGCATAGCAGAGGATTGAATAGCATGGCATTGCATAGCTTGTTGCTAAGAGTATTCTTTATGAATACATACTGCACATGTAATGTTTTTCCCCTCGTAAAATTTTAGCTTGAACATCACATGGTACAAGGCATTGTTCTTTTTGTTTTGAAATATCTGCAGATTTATTTTTCTCTTCTGCCTTGAGTGGTTCCTCCACAGCTCCAACATTCCTTGTGCCCTGTTGTACCAAACAATGGAGGGGGAAAGAAATTGATCATAAAGCATATATAAAATAGCTGAGTCTGCCAAAGTAGATGACTCCATGGGTCTCCCTTCAAAACCTGTTTTTTTAAAGCTTTATCAAGCAATAATTGACAGAGGTTAGGTGTCTTCTGCTTAGCCATACCTCACAAGAGAAAGAGAGTGTCAGAGGTAAAGAATAACCTTTAAAAATACCACCAACACTGCTGGTAAAGTATTCTGCCTGCGAGCACTGTGAACTGGAGGCAAGAACTTGCAAATCTTGCATTTAAGAAGCTCACATATTAGGAATCGCCACACCCAACAGACATCTCAAATGCTAACAAAGTTATTTATTATCACTAGAAAGGAGCAGCCTTTTGGATTTACCACATATTAGCATAACACTTTCATTTTTGAAAGTCCCTAAATTATTTAATTAGACTCTGATCATAGAAATACTTGCACAAGTTATTAATCTATGCACACAAGCAGTCCCAAGCAGATTTGCAGACAAACTCATCATTAAAAAATATTTTAAATGCTCTTGTAGAGGAAATAATAAAGGAACACTATTCACAGACACACTATTATCTGAAATAATAACAATAAAAGCATTGGTAAAAGTAGTTACACCTATTAGTGTTCTTTTAAAATAATATTTTCATATTTAACGTGTTTTTTTCCATAGTGCCATGTGACATAAAATAAGGGAATGCCTCTGACTCATTACTTAAAGAAATGCTGAAAGTAATTCTTGAAATGTGTGTCGTCAAAAGATTAAGAAATATATTTTCATTTGAGCCTCTGTTTGTTGATTCCATAATCTCAGCAAAGCATTGTAGTCTGTTCATATACTGTATTTTCAAATGTAAATAGGGTCCTTAGAAATGTAAAGATTTTAATGGAAAAGAAAACTTATTTAGACTTGAATATATCTTCAACATAATTGTTCTCCTTTCCTGCTTCAGGTTTTTCTTTCCTTATTGACACTACACTGGCAAAGCACTGAACAGTTTTTTTCCTGATTTTTGCTTTTAAAAAGTGAAAATAAAAATTACATAAATCTGTTAACAAGGAGATTTTACCAAAAAAAACCTGTTTCTGAATTATTAATGTAATTGCATTTTGTGTCTGGAGGTAAATGCAGAGAAGTAAAAGAATATGTTTCTTTAATTTTGAAATAAGCACAAAATAAAGGATGGAAAAGAGTTATAAACAGACCACTTGAAACTTATAAATAGATCACTTGAAACTCTGGTTTGTTCCAGGGCTTTATCACAGCTACTCACCAGATGTTCAATTAAATACTGTCAAGCAAATATTTTTAATCAATATTTATTTTTAACAAAAGCCAACACGAAACATGCAATTAAATCTGACCTCAGCAATTCAAGCAAAAAATGTGACTCTGCCAAAACCAACAGTTACTCTGCATTTACAGTCATGCAGATGAGATTAAAAATATGGCCTAACAACTGAGCTGTGATGAAGGACATTAACACATAAATGTTCTAATATGCTGAATTCCTACAACTTCAATGTAGTTTCTTTTCTCCATCTGAAAATACCCAGTTCTTCTGGGTTTTGTATCTATCCTGAATAAAGCAATCTACATTTTACAAACATCTGTCACTTCTCTAAGAAATCATTCAGTTACATTCATTACCTTATCTAAGCAAAGTAATTGAAAATCTTACCTTAGATGAACAAGGCTTGACATTACTTGTGACAGTCTCTCCTAGACCGAACAAAAAAATATTAAGACAAATCAGTGAAGTTAGCCTAAAGCAGTTCATCTTTTACTTGAAGAAATGCAAATGTTTTGACGGGTTTCAAATTTCTGTGGAAAGGATTGTACACTATGAAGTCCTGAGCTAACTATTTGGGAATGTCTACTGCACAAAGAGCAGCCAACACATGACTCCTTTAATGCCTGGATTTAATAAACCACAGTTCAATTGCACAGTAGATTTTATATACTACTGCTTGTATCCTGAGAGCAATTACTGCTTATCACCTCTACATGACACACATGTTCTTATATGCCATTTTTGAGCATTGGTATATATTTGGTATTGAGTAATCTGGGCTACTTGAAAGAAAAACTAGAATTTAGTGATCTTTTAATCATTTTACAAACGTTTTTATCATTAAAATGAAGGTGTTTATATTTGTGTCGTGGTAATGCACTAGAACAGGTTGTGGAGGTAATTTTAGAATACGTCCTAAAAGCAAATTCAAAACAGAAAACTGAAAAATATAACTTTCAAGTAGTACTTTGTATTACATAGAAAATTGTTTACCAGGAGGACAATAGCAGTCTCTTGGTCTCACTGGTAGCCCATCTGTAGGAACATAGGTATTGAGAGTGAGATAATCATTCAAATACAATGATTTTTATCCCTGAAGAATGTCAAAGTACAAGAGAATGTCATGAAAAAGAAGAAAATTAAATGTGGTCCACAGAAACTTAATTAAAGCTATGAGGCACTTACAGTTTTCACACACTCAAATCCTTTATTTTTGTATCTTAAAAACTGGATCTGATATTTTAACCAAAAAAGGAAATTATTTGGGAAGTTTATCTGGAAAATTCATAACGGTCTAAGAGATTTTCAACTCCTCCTGCACGGCAGAGAATTTAAATTGTTTCTGATCCCACTGAATAAATGAAACCTCAGCTTCTAACCTACCACTGGGAGATGTGCTGTCTAAAGGATCGTCAGAATACACTGTTCAACATCACCTTATACTGGTACAGCCAATCTTCCAAATTTCTCTTGATACTATGGTTCATCTCCATCCCTGTCTGAAGCTGGAATACACTGGAAATAGCTTTTGCTACAGAGAGATTTGAAAGCAATTGGGAGAGGAGGGTTAATGCACTTTTCAATCCAGATTTTAACCCAGTTTTAATCCAGTGTTTTCTTTCAAAATTAATGGCTGAAGGGTACTAAGCACCTGCACCTGGCCTCTCCCCGAGAGGAGCACATTCAACTGCCTGGGAAATTTTTAACAACTTTGGTTCTTCAGCATTTCTCAAAATCAAAATTTGTTCTAAAGTACCGCATGGCACATCATAGTTTTCCGATGTCAGTATTACTAGAATTTAACTAGTGCATCAGTTGATGCTCTCTCAAGATGCAGGTTGTGATCCATAGATCAGTCTCAGGAAGAAGGTGAAAAGATTTCCATGCCTACCCATATAGGACATTAAGGGGGAACAAACAGGTTTTATTCCTCTTCCTATGCACAGAAATAGGAAGAGGTGACAAATTTCAGGAAGGAATGGTTAAAATAGTCAGAACGTTGACTGAACTCCTTCTCCCGTGCAGTTGCCTACACAGTTAAACTGAAGCTTGGAGGAAAGCTAAAGGGCATTAGCATATTAATCCCCCACTGGAACAAGAAGGAAAGAAAAATCTGTTTCGGCAGCAGCATAGCTATGGTCCAGCCTTCAAGTAAGATTTATAATAAATTCAGAATCTATCCCACAAAGATCTAAGAGCTGATCTTTACCCTTCACTGGAATATCAATCTCTAGCCCACAGTAACATTTATGAAACTTCTTTCAAACCAGCTGCCAGAGTGGGACCTTCCATTTTGTAACCATTTGAGATCAGGCTGGTTGCTGTCCCAGAACAATCAGACAGTTCGGAAACACATGGTCCTCAGCTAGTCACCTCCTCATCCCATGTCTGAAAGATGTGAGGTTACTCACCAGGAGGAATTACCTAATAACCATAAAGGAGGGCTATGAAAAAGTAAGAAAAAGGGAACGACAGAAAGATATATGAGCACTACTCTTAATTCTAAATTTCAGGTGTCTAAGGTGAAGCTGTGAGTTGTGCTGGATAAGATCAAAATTTGCAGTAAGTCTAAAGAAGCTCAAATTCTGCCAGCATGAGCTGACCATGAACTTGAATCTTCCTAGGTGTGACATGGGCTCAAATTCTGCAGTTGTTGCGCAGCTCTGCTTCAGTCCTGTTTGGGTAACTCCATTCTCCATACTCATAAAGCCTTCTACTGCATCCTAAATGAAATGCTGCATTTTGTCAGGCAAACTGGGATTTTAAAAGTGTGTGGGGGCTGAAAGGCCCATGGTAATAAAGTGACAACCAGTCTTCTACCTGCAACACAGAAGAGTTCAGATTGGGCAAAGAGGTGGTGAATTTGAGGCTGATATTCTGAACCAGAGGTAAAAGACTTCCATTTTAGGGTCATCTTCTCTACTGTGGTAACTGGGATATTATAAACATTAAGCACATTTGGCAACCTGAGCATCAGTGGTCTCGACTGTAAAACAGTAATAGTAACACCTACTTCACAAGCTATGCTACAAATATGGGGGGGAGTCTGTGGAGAAAAGTATTTTTCAAATTCCGACTACTATTTTTATGCTCCTGGTCAAAGACATAGAACAGTTGCACACTGAAAAAGAGAAGAATTGGTTTAAGGCTCAAATACAGCCGCCAAGAAATGTCTCGCCAGGATATCACCAAGGCACTTAGTCCTTTGCTGACAGCTCATCCAAGGCATGGCAATGTCCCAGGACAACACACCCTGCTTTGCCTGAAAAAAAAAAATGAAGTTTTGCAGTCTTAAGAAGAAAATTTTATTTATTTATTTTTTTACTTTGTTTAACTTTATTTACTTTTTTGTATACTTTTTATATTTTTCTATAAAATTTTATACAATTTTACCTTTTTTT
>NW_009626698.1:0-18586 GCF_000690535.1 Cariama cristata
CCGGGGCGAAGAGGTGCAAATCGCCCGGGGTCATGCAGCCCACCTGCGCCGGGCAGGCCTCTTCCCAGGGCTTCCAGGCTGAAAGCCAGTGCGGCTCCTCCAGGTGGCACAGGTGGTCAGGATCATGGATTTGTGCAAAAGTCCATCACAAAATAACGGTTCTGTTGGCGGTGACACAGCAGGAGTTAGAGCCTGCACGGTGTTGAGCCCCTGTGGTGGTCGTGCGCCTTAGTTCTTCCTTTAGACACTGAATTGTGAATAGCTACTGACCAAAACCCACCAGATCTGGAAGCAAAATGCAGGCCTTGGAACTGAAATGTTAAAATTATGGAACAGTTACGGAACTTGGAACTGTTTTTTAAAATTATCTAGGCTTGTCCTTTGTTCTGCTTGCACTTCGGGGCAGGGTGATGAAGGGCAGCAGGCAAAGGCGGGCAGCATCAAGGAAGCAGCCTTTTTTTGCTCATTTGCAAAGTTAGGGGTAAGGGTGGGGACAGTGAATTACACCAGAGTTTGCAGAGGGGGATGCATTTGGCAAATACAATTCCTAAAAGAGGAGACACCAAGGAGGTAAGAGGGAGTGAAATGCCAGAGGAAACTAGACTGCAGGGTGAGGTTTATTTGAGATCATAAAAAAACAGGACAAAAAGCGCCAGTAAGGTTCGCAATAAGAAACCACTAATTTTCAAGCCAGAGAATCTTGCACTGTCTGAATCTTAATCTGATTTCTATCAGAAAAAGTTTTATTAGTCATGTTGTATGACTCAGAAGCTATCACAAAATGGAGGAATCCACTTGGGAAAGATCAGAACAAGTTTTTAAAAGTCATTACAGATTTCTGGGAATCCTTTTTTTCATAGGGAATGGACACTGTAAGTAAAACAACATCGAGTTAGTGCCTGTGTTTTAAATCTGATTCCAAAAAAATATAAAATATGGTCCAAAACGCAGAAGTTTCCCCAATGCAATTGAAAATACCTTTGCAGGAGTTGCACTTGGTGCAAGCTTACAAAAGGGCAACTACTCACACTGGTGTGTAATAGTACTGAGACACTCCTGCTGGTTTTAGAAGTAGTATTTTTAACATAACGCCTAGTCTTCTCTTTTGCTTTGTGGACTGTTAACCTTGAGTCTCTCAAGGAAATGTAAGCAAGGAATGTTTACCAGCCTGTCTTACTTTCTTTACTATCTACCTGGGCAAAACATTGGCCAAAAGTCACTGTTGAAATTGTTCTCAGGTAGTAAAAATGTCCAGAGCTTCCACAACACCCTGCTAATTGCAACCTGCAAACATACCAATTTTGAACAAGATAGAAGTGATCTGTGAATCTGTGTGATCTATGAAGGATGAACTACAATTAATATAAATGGTTTAACAATACTAAATCAAATTCAGATCTCATTATGTGAAGAATTTATCAAGGGAATTTCCTTTAAAGCAGCAAAGAAACGATATTGCAATAAAGGAAAAATATATGAAAAGGTATTCCAGGTTTGTAATAAGTTACAACCTGTTACAGGCTTTTGGTTCATGTTTTCTTTTCCATGCATTCAGAGTTCATCTCTGTGACTTAGCTTTTCAGTAGCTGTTAGTGAACAGATGATTCAAACTATTGTGCAACTGTGTGATGCCATATGCTGACAAGAGAAAATGAAGCTGTTCAGTAGTTCTAATGAAGCCCGGATTAATGGTCAATTAAAAGGTACTGCCATTGCATGCCCCATACAAATGCAACGGCTTATGTGAAGATGATCTCGTCTCTAAATAAAAGATCTCTTCACATTTGTAAGCACTGGACTGGATGGGATACCCCAGAGATAGTTGTTATTTTAGAACGTAAATATCAAACTTCTCAAACCCTCTTTTTTTTTTTTTTTTTTTCTCAGACATTTAAAAATGCAGTGTCATGATGTGAATTGAAAGGAAGGAAGGTGGAGATTTCTGCAGTAAGAGGTGGATCTGCTGCTTGGCAAAAAAAGCCCAAATCAGAACATTTTTATAAACCAACTGTTCTGAAAGCAGGTCTCCACAATTTTCCTTTACTAAATGATTGTCAGTTCTCTTTCTGCCTTTTCATCCTTCAAAGTATCGATATAAAGGTCAGCCTTGCAGGTTGGTCTGAATGATTCCAGTTGAGAAGGAGCAACCTACTGACCAGCATGGGCATGGTAGATGTTAGCACTGACAGTAGTGCTGCTTAAAAAGAAAACTTGATTGGCAGTGAAGTCCCTGCAGGACTGCTTTCCCACGCTAAATAGATACCATCATTATATAAATACATACTTACAGATTTGTGCAACCTTAAAATAAATAGGAGATTCTCAGGGACGTCCATGTAGCAGGTGCGAGTAGCCCTAAGCTCCTTTTGACCCTGCTCTGAGCTATGTGGATCTGAGCCACAATGGGAAGGGGTGTATAGCTGCTTAATGCATGAAGGGATCTCCCTGAAATTTCAGTCTGGTATTTTATCTCTTAAAAAATAATTTATTTTATTTTGAAAATACTAGAATGCCACATTACAGGAAAAAAATGCTAAACTGGATGAAATCTTCTCTCTGTCCTGATATACTTTTCTCAAAAGTAGCCAGTTCCTGAAACTTTATTGTAAGTGGAAACCTCCCCAAAATACATATTAATCTTTTCTGACTCCTCTCCCAAGGTGATCTCCTTATTGCCTGAAGCATGAAAATTGATTATCTTTAATATGATTTTAGTTTGCATTATAACAGGTTTGAACAGGGAATGCAAAATATCCAGGCTTTCTTAAAACCTAGCATCTTGGGTTTTGGTAGTGGATCCACAAGTTGTCTGTTTGCACTATAAAGAAGTGTTTCTCTGCGCTGTTTCTAGCTTTACTGCAGTGTAACTTGATTAAGTGTCACATACTTCTGTTAGTAAATGAGGTGAAAAGGGTACTCCTGATCGGTTTTCACTCTGCCCTCGGAATTATGAACATCTTACTCAAATCTCCTCTAATCCTTCTGCTGTCCAGATTTTGATCTTTGTTACTTTAAGTAAGCACCATTATCATTTCAACCACTGAACTTTTGAATTTCCACCTAATCTATCCTTTAACGACAAGAGCAAGGCTGAGGAGAGTGTTCCTAATTAGATACATCACTGGTCAGCGACATCAGTGTCAACAGAACTTATATATACATACATATATATATATCTCCCCCTTTTCATGTATTTAGGCCTGCTTCTACTACTGTAGTTGGTATACCTTCTCAGACTTCTTTATTAAATTAGCTATGAGGACCACTAGGAGTTTGTTCCTAGGAGTTTCCAGCATTCAGTTATGACACATCCAGTCTAGTTCACTAATACTAAAGCTTATGGGGAGATTTTCATACCACTGATACTGTAAGAAGATACAAAATTTCTAAAATGGTTTTCAAGTCATGTCCCCTGTCTTTGTTTTTCATTCAAGGCATTTTCTTTCAGTTTTCACTTTATTTGTTATTCAGTCTGTTGCTTATAAGACACTGCAATTTCTTTCAGTTCTTTACTTTATTTGGTATTAATTCTGTTGCTCATAAGACATTGTTCATTTAATGTGGCATTCTCAGGTATGGGATAGTATTTTCCCAGGACTGGAACATCTGTCTGCAGTTGAGTGCAAAATGCCCTTCTGGTGACAGCATGTGAATTTGCTTCCAAGTAAACCAAGGCTTAAAACAATACATGAACCGTGGGGTCAAAGAGTGTAATGGGGTGGGATGGAAAACTGAAAAAGGAGGTTTTTATTGAATGCCTTGAGATATGAATTCACAGATATTTCAGCCTGGATTAAATTCCTTGTTCAGGACTAACCTCTGAAAGCATCTACGTTCTGCAACATCTGCTGTGGAAGAGAGACTTGGGCACTGGAGCTGCAACTGCCCTCTCGCTAGCTTGAGAGAGAAACAGATGGAGTCTCAGAGAAGATGTAGTATTGAAAATCGCTGTGATTTGGACCTCACTTGTAGTTCTTTAATTTTCCCCCTGAGAAAATTGTCAGATTGGAGCACAGGCATAATATATTTCTGCCTTTGTGTGTATGTGCCTTACTGCGTCAGAATCTGGCCTCAATCACTTCCTATGCTCTGGTGACCTCTCTGCATGAACCTCCTCAGCTGTGAATAAGTGCAGTAATGTAACCTTGTATGATTTCACTTGAGCAAGTAAATAAGTCTTGCTTTTCACATTTATAATCGCCAGGAAGAAAAAAAGGCTGAATGAAACCAGAAACTGTGATTTTGTTTGCCAAGACGCTTGCATTTTCTCGACAGAAAAAAGTCCTGCAAATTTAAACCTGGAAAGTTCATGTCAATACAGAGCTGGATATTTGATCTGGGCTTGTTATGTGCTTTAATTGGCCCTGAAGGAGAGAGTGTGTGTGTGTGTGTATGTGAAAAGCACTCTGAATCTGGTTTCAAAATAGGTTTTTAATAATAGAAATAATTTCTTATACCGTACTTTTGTTTGCAGCACATTATGGTAGTTTGTCCATGTATTTTACTTGATGTGAAACGCTGAGAAGCGCATACCTGGGTCACTGGGAACTGGAGCACGTGTCTGGATGGGGATGTGAGTGCAAGTGTCTCTGTGACTTTTAAAAGGAGGTAAATTTTGATGATGTGGGATATGATCTGTGTGTAAGAAAAGAGGTCTAAGAGGTGGTTCTGAAGAAGTGTGATTTTCTGGGGCGCATTCTTCACTCTGGCTAGGAGCAGTTTGGAGATTTGAAGGCCTGTTTGTTGCAAAGTGTAGGGACCTATAAGAATCACTGGTGCTGGCACACCATTTCCGATGGCAACTGAGGTTATTAAAGACAGGTACTGCTTCAATGAGAGGACAGTATTTTCCTCGCATAAAAATGTGAGCAGGCTGGGTCTCTGCAGTTAATCCCCACAGTTCTTGAAATTTGAGGCAATTCAGGTAAAGATCTGTACATTTTAAATTGCCATCATCTTTGGAATAGTTTGTAACCCCCACTAATAAAACTTTTTCTCTCCCTCTTCCCCCAAAACATTCTCCAAGCTTGTTTGATTTCCTTTTCAAATGTGGAAGCACGGACTCATGTCTGTTAAAAAGAAAACAACAAAAAGTAAGCTAGGAGTCTGGACATATTGAGCAGGGGTACAAGTGGTTCCTGTGCTGGGAGAGGATGGAAATTGGGTGGTTCGAAGTGTAGAATTACTGGTAACTTAAGAAAATGTATTTTAGTAGGAAACCAGTTTTAGTACTTATGAAGAAGCTTGGCATTGGGAGAAATACGATTTCCTGTAATCAAGGTGCTGGGAGTTGTTTGCCAGGCACTAATGCCTTTAGGGAAATCTAGTAGCAAATGGTGTAAATGAAAGGGATATTAGCAGAGATTGGCTTCATTTTCTTTAGGGCAAAAGCATAAAAAGTTATGGTGTTTCATATGCCCTACTTCAGTTGGTTTAGTTATCTCCTGGCTGCTCTATTCCAGAAGTTGTTGGAAAATGCTTTGACAATGTTGGTGAAGCTAACCAGTATAAATTTTATCTGTTATGCTACAGAGAAATTTGTGTGGTAAAAAGGCTTATAAGTGTTAAATAAGAGGAATATTTGGTCAATAAGGCCACTGATAAATCTCCTGTTAAATTAAGTGTGCCTGGAGTCCTATATTTAGTGGAGCTTCTGCAGCTATTGCCGAATTCCAGCAAGGCTCAAGCATTTCCAATAATTATTACTGCAAAATTTACAGCGTATATTTTTTCCTATTGACATATTAAGCATATTTGCAATAGAATACATCCTTCAAGTGATTGGGTTATTGTAGCCTGTTTAGAAATGTACCCATCTTTGTAACCATGATAAATTATTTGAAAAATATTCTTAATTTTTTTTTCTGAATGAAAATTCCTCCTTGCATTCCTTCTTATGCCATGGAAGGATGCCTATGCCTGTGCCCTTGCGTCCACAGAACTCACGATATCAACTGCTTTGTTGGGGCAGACTTGCTCCCAAATGAACCTGTGTGTTTACCGGGAGGCACTGGAAATTAAATCAAGTTAATTCCTTTTTGGTCTTTCTAGCCAAGCTGTGTGTGCGTGCGCCAGGGTGCGTGCACATGGACGTGTGCGTTTTGTAGGATCACGTATTGTAGCCTTAGAAATGAATCCACTTGCAGCTGGTACTAACCCGCCTCTCGCATCGATGGAAATGGATATTACGATTGCTGTGTTGAAACGCGCGCTCAAATGCATTGGGAGTTTGATACTATTTTTCAAACTGCCAAATAGATAATGTCAGAACGTTTCTGAAATGGGATACTAACATCAAGATATACTGCACCAATCAGCTAACATCAGGCAAAGTATAGCGTAAAACTGTGGGTGTAGGAGACTACTACAGAATTTCCATTTTCATTCCCTATGTCAACAGCTTTGTAACTTACCTAGTAGATTGTTTTATGTTTTCCAGACATATTCTCAGTAGACTACAAACACTACATTCAGCTCAGCCTTCAGAACCCAAAGAATTAGATATGCTGTAGTTTATGAAATGGATGTTTATGAAAGTATCCTTTGTTTGAATTGCTCAAAAACCCAACATGAATTCAAACTTTGACAGCGTAAGCAGAAAATAAGAGGGCCATAGTGATCTCCCAAATGTAGCCTTAACTATTGAGGTTCTCATATTGAAAATGCAATTTTCTGTCTAGATGTTTATGAATGTCTTCAAATTCCCTTTCATAATAGCCCCTTTTTGACAGGCCTTTTTCCACTCTGAAATATGAGAAGAAAGGTTGCTGCAGAATGTAGTATATACCATTATAAGAGGTACACCTCTGTCCCTCAAGCCAGCAGTACTCTTTTGGAAGTCAGTGATGATATATGCATGTGTAGGAGGTTGCAGAGCTCAAGATCCATTGCAGAGAAGCAGGATTCTTTTACTGATCACCCTAAGTTCAGATGCTAAAATATGGCGTGACACTTTAGGGAGCCTGTCTATGTAAAATGTATGAATTCTGTGTGATTGTGTAAATTGTGTGTATAACTCCAGCCTTGTGTAATCTTCAGAGTGCCAGCAAACCTCATCACGCAGCCACTGAAGAACAGTCAAAACTGTCAATATTGAATTACTCTCTACAGGTAGAAGTGTGTCCGTTTTGTTACAGACAGTGTCCATGTTAAAGGACTCCGGTTCCCCCAGATCACCTGTGTGCGTTAGCGTCGGTGTAATAGAAACGGATGGCAGCAGCGCAATCAACACAACAGAAAAGAAAGTATACACAGCAGAAAAGCAGGCATAGAGCATAGACTACTTCTACCTATTGTCACTCACATTTTCACATTGTCCCTGTGCTTTTGTGGAAATCTGATGGTGAATGGTTGTATTCTTGGGCAGGTGGGGGAAAGTGAATTGACACTTGGGAGACTGGAGAGTCAGATGGTTGGACCTCCATTGCCAAGATGACTGGTGACCCAGGAGCTCGAGCCTGGGGTCTGAACCCTGATGTCTGGAGCTGCTGAAACTGCTCAGTCCCAAGCAACTGAGAGCAGCCAAAGCCAATGCTTGAAATCCATACAGCCGCCTGAGGGGAGCCCGCAAGGGAAAACTCACGAATGTTGGGGTATTTGGGGTTCACGTCACGTGCGTTTGGTGCTTTTGCAGATGTTAGCCCATCTAAGGCTGTCCTTGGGGCTTGGCTGATGGGGACCCTAAAGAAAACTCGGTGAGGGCCATCCCTTCCCCAGGGAGTTGCTTCTGAGCTGCAACTCAGCCTCTGGGTCTTGCCGGACCCACACTGCCAGACCCAGCCTGGGTGAACTGCCCACCTACACGTTGTCCTCCCCTCAAACCCGACCCACCTCAGCCAAAGCAGTTCAGGCATCTAGGGGCTATATTGTGATTTTTAGTTATAAACAGAAAATTAGAGTCTTTGCTGGTGAATCTTGCAGGCAGGTTAAGTGCGGTATTGCCAGGTAAACAGTGGCTCCTGTCCTGTGGTTTTAACAGGAGTAGGCATGCATCTGGAGCTTGAAGTCACGGTTTTCTTCAGAGAAATCATTGGCCATGCAAAGCGTGATTTGAAGCTGGTTTCACTGGGCTTGATGTCATGTCATTTGATCATAAAAGATCAATTTTATGAGATTAATTGCTTTTCCCAGATTAAAATGGCCTTTTTTTCTTTCTACAAAAACACGAACTTTAGGATAGCTATACAGTGCACAAAAAGGAGGCAGCAACATCAGGGACTTGTGAGAGCAAGGAGAGCCTTGTGGCTGTTTGTAATGCTCATCCTTTGGTTTTGAAGACTCAGATATATGGGCATACTAGATGCCGTGCAAAATCCAGGAAGGCTGTATGCAAACACAAATTTTCGCATGCAGAATCTTTGGCACTCTCGCTGCTGTGAACTTGTGGACGTGGTAGGAACAAATTGTTCTTTGTAGGATGGAACAGTTCGTTCTTTGCAGAAGTAGAATGGAGAGTGATCTTCATTGTCTTTGTTGTCTAGTGTCACTGAATGTTGACAAAATTACCTGTTTCAGGGAAATACTGCTTTGAAGTTGTTGCAGAAATACTTGGTATAAAGCTCTGATGCCATCCAGCATTAGTAGGGTCTCCAGGAGAGCTGTTTGCTGCTGCAGCATTCGTATCAGTTGTGTGTGTGAGACTCTATCCCTGTTTTTTTCTCTGTTCCCTTGATCACTCTTTACTGCCTTCTTGTTCTTTCTTTTCTTTTTTGAGCATCTTTTTCTCCAACATATTTTGGACAGGTCTCCATTTAATGTTCAGGTCTGCTCATAATCATCACATTGAAAAAGGGGCCAGAAAATAAACAAGTTCGTTGTCCAAGCACTGCATTCATTTTAGTGATAATAAAACGTGCCCTTTTTTTGTTGTTTTGGAGTGAAAGAAAAGAGACAAAGAATTGCTGTTTTGACAAGTCAGAGAAATGTTTAATAATGTCCTAGTTGAGGATGTAAACGAAGTGCTGGTAGTAGGACAGGTTAGGAAAGGCAGACTAGTAGCTGTATACATACTTCTCTAAAGAAAGCATATTTAAAGGATGTTTCTCCGACGGATTAGAAAGGCAAAGGGAAAGGCAGGAAGAAATGCAGCTCCTTGCCAAGTAGCACTACCAAACAGAAGCAGGAACCCTGTCCAACTGCACTGATGTGCAACTTTGGTGCTGAATTGGGGCACTCTCTTTACTTCTTGTATCTTTTATTAACATTTGTGTAAAAATACAATGTACATTGTGAGGTAAGTAGAATTCTGCAGTAATCTAAAGAAGTGTGAAAATGTTTGTCTTCTTTTTCCTTTTAAATGTTTATACAGCATGAATTGTCTCATAAATGTGCTAGGACATACCCAGGGTTCCTGTCCCTCACAGTGGTCTTGGCTTGGGTCTGGCTTCAGCTCCCCGTTCAAAGAGCAGCCTAAGTATGTAATAGATAAATTATGTAAATAGATAAAAGTATTTTATAAATATAAAAATGGGTAAAATTCACATTGGCCTATATCCGTGCCTGGTCTCAGAAGGTGCTGATGTCTGGGATCAGAGCAGAGGAGCGTGCTGGGTAACCGGGGCTGTGGTGGAGCCGGGCTGGGAAGTCCCCTGGCCGGGATGCGCTGGACCTGGCTGTTGTCCCATGCCTGCCGGGAGGTGACATCCCTCCAAAACGGTCCTGAGGCGGTAGGCATGGCTGCTCCCACGTGGACATCGATGTAGGCAAATCTATTCCATGTTCAGCTTTCTACACAAGTTTAATAATACACATTGAAGTGCCAACTGACCTGCAACAGGAGAAAAAAAATATAATTGTTTGTGACATTAAGCATCTTAACATGAAACAACTCAAGTTAACCTGCAGCAGATTTTAAGCGTAAGCGAGTCCCTAGATGGTAAAGGTAAAAATGCACACCCTGAAAAGGTCAGGCATCTGCTGAAACCTCCTTGTGCTCCCAGTTCTGACAAAAACGAGATGGAGGCAAAGGCAGCTCCAGAGCAAGCCTGAGGAGTAGGAAAGGAGGTGTACTAGACAAAAGAGAGGTAACATTTATATTTCTAATAATGCTGTAAGGTACCAGGAATCAGAAGGAGCCAATGAACAGCTGCTATCTCCTGTATTTGCAAATCTTGTTTAAAAAGTTTCTAACTTTTGTTCTGCTCTTGGGATGCCTCCTTCAAATCACCGTCATCCCCTGCCTGTTTTTAGCTTTAACTGGCCTTTATCGAAGCGCAAGAGGAAAATAAGCATGATTTAACCCAGTGTAATGGTTGAATAGTTTTATACTGAACTGAAACATGGGGTAGAGATCATTTTGATTAGTATATTGTTTCAACACTGAACAAATACAAATGTTTCTCTTGAGTCTAAGGATATTTTTAATACTGCTTTTTAGATGTTGTTTTATTTTGCTTGAAACTCAAAATGCATTCTTCCCAGAATTTTTAAGCTTGCTCTTTTAATTTTTTTTTAAGGGTATCCTGTCAGTTTTTAAATACACTCTTTTCATGTTGCCAGTGAATTGCTTTGATCTGCAGATGAGAACTGATGAGATGCAGCTTCCTCGTTCCTGGACTTTGCCAAGAGTTTTGAGTGCATCTGCGATCGAGCCTGTCAGACTCCTGAAATCGGGAAAATAAAATTCCTGACAAGACTTTCCAATTGTTTGTAAAGCAAAAAACCCAGAACAAGACCTCTGTGTTTTAGTAGCATAAAAGTGAACGAAGAAAAAAACGAACAGTTTGGTTAACATGTTCTTTGTTTTATTTAGGTGGTGATAGCTGTGAAAAAAGTTGTATTCCTCTTTCTCTGCACCACGTCTTCATGTATCAAGGGAGCTGGCAAGGGAGGAGCTCGCAGCAAAGAGGGATAGCACAAATTGCCCCTGAAGTGGTCTTAAAAAATTTGTCCTGAAAAGGACAGTATACAGTGATGCTGTAGGACTGTAAAATAGCCCAACCTGAACCCGGCTGCTCTGGGCTTTCCCCTAGCGGGTCTTGGAACCTCCGAGGATGGGGATGTCCCAGTCTCTCCAGGGAACCCATCCCTCGGCCTCTCTGCCCTCCTGGGGAAGCCGTTTCTCTGAGAATCCAGTGCTTTGGGTGCCTCTGGGTGCCTAAGCTCAGAAAAGGCACGTGTCCCTGGAGGGGAAGTGGGCTTGTTTGGTCAGTTCCTATCTAATGGCATAGTGGTTGGTTGGAAGAGGTAGCCCAACGTTATTCTCGAAAATACCATAGCTCCTTCAGATTCGGATGAGCGATTCTTTTTAGTTTCACTGCTGCTCGAATTCTACAGCATATTTCAGGGAATAAGTAAATAAGACACCATTCATGCCATGGGATCAGCATACTAATTTATGGCCAGATCTGAAGCCTTTTCCCAAGGCAAAATACAATTAAAGCCAGGCAGAACTTGACCTGGGCGAGCACTTCGGCATTTGATCTGTGAATTTTACTTTCCTGCCTTTTTATTATTTTTATACAGTAGTAAAAATATTTCTCCTGCTGGTGATTTTACATTGTGCTGGATATTGAATTCCTTGCAGTAAAGGCCTAACCTCTCGAAACCTAATCTTATATAGCGTGCTATCTAAAGAACTTAATTCTTATTGGGATAACAAGTTTAAAAATATATATTTTTAAAGCACATCCATGACATTTTTGTTAACCTGGTTCTAACGGTGATCTAGCAGTAGCAGTAAAGGATGAAAAGCGAAGAACAGGCTGAGATCTAATCTGACCCAACTCATTGATTCACTCCCTGACCTTGGGTAAGCCTTTTGACCTGCCTGTGCCTCAGTCAACTCAGCTGGAAAATTGGGTAAAGAGCGGAGCCTGTTAGAAAACCATCTTCAATTTGAACAAAGATTTCCTGGAGACCCAAAAAAAGTGAGCGTAGTCATTTTGTACAGATATAATTGATTGCGGACTGCACAAGAATAACATCCTGAGCTGTGGGATACCATGGATGACATCTCATTCGTTGTGTGGTGGCTGGGTGGTCTATGCGTCCACCGGAGCTCAGACACTTTTCCTGTGTCCAGAGCTGTATTTTCACTTTCACAGCATTCGTCTGGCCGTGTCTGTCCTCGGTAGGAATGTGGCTCCAATATTGCACGAGTCTAAGAAGGTGCTGGGGAGTAATTACTATTCCTGTTTGGTTCAGAGTTACTGAACTAAATTATTATCCCCTCGATTTGTCACGACCTAAAGTGGCATCACATGCTACTGTATCAATAAAACATAAAAATGAAATCAGGTTTCTACCCAGAATCCACCCGATGCTTTCCAGCGTGACCTTGCTCTCTCCCGAGCCAGGTTTCATGCCATCAGTCAGTAACCAGCGGTGCCTGTCATTACCAAGATGAAGATTCGGGCTGCAATCCTACCGTGAAGCCTTAGGTGCGTGGTGGAAGCAGGACCTCTTTGCTCCGCAGGGTGCAAGAGGTGTGCCTGCAACTGGGAGCGCGGGCTGGCTTTGTTCAGATCTTCCCCTCCCCGTCGGGAGCCCTTCGTCTGGACCCGCTGCCGCAGCAGCCCTAAGGTGCAATCGGGAGACGTTGAAGTCGGGTGGAGGCGAGCCAAGGGCATTTTCATGGCATGTGGATAACCACGCGAAATTGGCAGCAGGCGATCGGCCGCATGCACAAAGCTCCCTACTCTCACGAATTTGGCACTGTTTGTCCTGGGCAAAGGCCAGCTTCTCTTGCTTGTGCCAGCATGTTTAAACTCTCCTGGACTTACTAATCTATTCTCCATGACCCATGCTGGAAAAATGACCGTTTCCTTTTCCCAATTCCCACATCTGCTATTTGTTTTCCTCTCTTTGCCTTCCCGAGATTTGGGAAGGAGTTCAGGAATGCGGAGCACTATTCAAACCTAAGCTGACCTCAGATACGGAGTGGCATTTATCTGGCAATGCTTGTAGGGAAATAGTTAAGGGGAAACGGGCATGTTTCTTCACTTTCACATGCATATTTCTAGACGTTTTCAAATTAAATAAAAGTCTTGATTTTGCTCTAAAATGTGAGCTAGTTGTATAGCAAGAGTAGGAGGGACCTAGTATTTCCAATGGAAACTAGTAAATCCTGCTCTGCCAGTTATTTGGCTCTGTCGTTATCCTTCAGTGAAATATTCTAAATTTTAACTTTAACATTAGGTGCAAACACCTAAAAAAAGTCACTTCTACTAGTCCAAATGAAATTACTATGTGGGAATGACATTTATACTGGAATAAAATCATCACTGTGCCTCATATAACATAATATATCTATATATTTTGCATTAAGAAAAAATCCCAGTCTCTACTCACTTAAAAGTGCAGGCACAGAAAAACTAAATGAAAATATTCGTTTTTCTGAATGGAATATTCTGAAAGCATATGTTTCATTTAGAAGACCTAAATAGCAAGGAAATCTGAAAAGCAGTAAGGACAAATACAGTGTAGAAGCAAAATGCAGTCAAAATTTGCAGAATGACACAAAATACTGCAGTCTTGAGAGAGGCTGGATGATGCGCAACGGGATGGCTTCCCGTTTAGACCTCCCTAAATGCATTTCTCTGTGATCCTTTTTAATCTGAATGAAGTGATTTTAAAATTTTTTAGGCATCCCGTGTGCACGAAGATATATATGCACCCTTGAACAATAAAAACAATCACATCTTGGGAGAGATAAACTTGTTAAGAAAGATTAAAGGGAGATTTAACCAGCAGAGTCACTATCCACAAAGATGCTTATATGCCTTTTTTTTAACAACTCAGTGGAAGTTCGATGTCAAAATAGAAACTGGAGGCTAAAAATGGCATCTGGGTCTACTGCTGCATATTCCTCTGGGCTTACAAGACTAAGCAGAAGTACAGGAATTACCCACAAATATTTGGTGTGGTTTATATCAAGAGCCTAAAATAGATGCGTACTTATGGAATTAAGGGGAAAGGAATTTTAAAAGAGCTGATTAAACTCGCTACGATGCTGCTTTTTAGATTAATGGCCAAGAATGAGGAGCTGAATTTTTCTGACTTTTGATACACGTGTTCCTACTGGTAATGAGAATTTGATGCTAGGAATTAGCTGAATAGCAATGAGCATGAGCAAAGGTGTTGAGGTTTGCATGCAGCATACTTTGGTATACTCTGGCCAGCGATGGGTGAAACCTCCTCCCCTGTCTTCTCCTCTGAGGTGGCACCTTGGCATGTGCATCACCAGAGGTCCTCAAACAATTCTGAAAACTTCTGGTTGCTCATGTATAATCTACTGTTATCACTGTCATGTTCCTCTTGCTTTTACTTCTGGCCAGATTTCCTTTCACCATCGAGTACCTTTGTTTAAGATTATTTTTCCCTAGATATATTAGGTTACGTTTTTTCAAGTTAAACGTCATTTGTCACCGTTCAGTAAGAGACTGCACATTCTGCTTTGAATTACCGTCTGATCGCTGAAGCCATCCATTCTGGCTATCATAGAAACAGAAGTCAGAGATGAAAAGTGCTATTAGGTCATCCGGCCCATCTCCCTGCCAGCGCTCCATGGACGGAGCTGGCTCTTGCCGTGGTGACAGCCCTTGTCTGAAGGGAGCCGGGGTAGTATCTTTGGGCAGCTCTCTTTGGATCCAAGCTCCATATTTGCTCTCGCAGGCAGATAAGGTTCTCTTTCATGTCCATGAGCCATCAGAAAAGGAAAACCCAACACGGTCGTGGAATGACTCCACCATTGTTACTGGACGACCCTGCACAGTTTCAAAAGATATTGTGGGTCTGTGCATCAAAGAGCTGTAACGGCAACAACCGAGAGTCATGGCTCATGCCCTCGGTGTAGAGTCCTTAGCCTGTCCCTCTTCAGCGAAGCACCAAGTGAATACAAAAGCATTTGAAATGCAGAATATGTTTTTGGCATAACGCTTAAACATGGAACCATTTTGTGCAGAGCGAAAGGCAGAAATATAGTTACAAAGTGATCAAAAATCCATACTTTTGCTAGGAAATTAATACAAATAGCCAAACTAAAGGAATAATCCTTTTCTCACTGAAGTCAGCAGCAAAGCTCCTTTTGATTTCAATAGGTATGAATTACAGGCGAAGAGAAAAACTGGGTTATTTGTAATTGTAATTGACATTGTTTGCAGTGACAAGTTGCTGCATGGAGGGAAGGTGTACATCCTAATTGTCTTCAATTTCTTGCTGTCGCTGTGTTTAACTGTGGCTACCTGGTGGTCTGTAATATTTTTTTTTTCCCCTGCTGGGACACTTTGCTATGCATGTTAACAGCACCACAGTTGCGGTAGGGACAGTCCTGGCTGATGTTCAATTAGATTAAAACCAGTGATTTTTTAAAATGCTTTTGTTGTTCTTTTTGACATGTGGGTGGGTTTTTGTTTCTTTAAAACTATAGCATGAGATTCATCACGGTAAGATTGTCCCTTTATAGGCTGGAACAAAAAGGATACAGAGAAAACAGGTAAGCCTTTCAGCGTAACTACAACAACAACAACAAAAGGCAGAAAAGGAGAAAGAACAATTGAAATGCTTTAGTCTTCTTTCTGTGTTTAGGTGAAACTTTCAGACTGACTGTCTTTCAGCTTAGCAACTAATTGAGGAGAGAATGGTAGCATAAAAGCATTTTCTGTTAGAGTTAGAGAAGTAATTAATTGATCATATGTTGTTTCTCTAGCAATTATGTGATATTCCCCTGCTAATCTGTTCAAAATTTTGGTGTCAGTATAAACACACGACGTCTCTGCTGTTTTCAAAAGTAGATAAATGAGGTCCTGCTCTCCTTCTCTGGTCAGCCTTGGGGACCTGCCGCTCGTTTTGACCAAGGCTTTCCAGGAGCATTTGCCATTTCAGGGATGCCGAATAACTCTGCAGACGGACTTTTCCATAATTAAACTCTGTGCAAAATAAAGGGAGATCTTCATCACACTCTTTGTATTCATATAAAATCTGTTGCCATGGGAGCTAGCATTGAATAGCAAGGTAGGCAAAATCAGTAATGTTACGTTACGTTTGCCCTGTAGCCACTGGAGGGTCCCTTAAAATAAAGTCGCCTTTTATCTTTGCTTTCTGAATAAACATAAAACTAGATTTTTAGTGCAAAATCCTGATTTCAAGGTTATTGATGCCAGACTAAATTAATACAGTCTGTGCGATAGCATACAAAATCCCCAGCAAAGCCAGGGATACTCCTGTCTTTTGAAAGCTTGACATTTGTTTTTCATAATGAACTTAAAGGTCACCAGCTACAGATGAATCAGGATACCTGCTTGAGTTTACATTTACATGCATTTTATTTTATTCCCATGTGCACTTTTTATGAGATCCATCACTGGAATAAAACTGTAGCTCTCTCTTATTATCCAGGTTTGATAGTCTAGAAGAGTTATCAACCTGCTGCCTTTAAGAACAGACGAATTGTTTTCAGCGCATCGCTGTGCCGCCGCAGTTCAGTGTGGTGTGGTTCAAGAAATGTCTGTTTTGTTTACTGCTTGACATGGGCACCACCACTAATTTCAGCTGTAAATGTAACGTTAAAAAGTGGCTGTCCATTCCTCCTCTGTGTTTTGTCATCCTGCTCAATCCCTGAAATGATGGCAACGTTGGACTGTCAAAGTTAGGGAAAAACGGTTTGTGTGTATTGACACTTGTGTTGTTTTTTTTTTTCCTACAGATGAAGATGTAATTAATCAAAATGCAGGTTTCAGAACTTCCAGGGATTCAAAATGCCTCAGTCAGACTTACAATGACTGTGTCCCGTGTCTTCTGCATACGAATTTTTGTTTTTGTTCAGGCTAGCAAGTGACCTGTATTGCTGCACAGATTTTTTGAAACCAAATAACATTTTATATTTTTACCAAAATACCTGTGGAGCTGACAGAGCATGATGCATTCATTTTCCTTGATTTTGTAGTGAGGGAAAAGGCTAGCATGAATAATTCAAAAATAATGCTGAGACTGTTAAGATTTAGTACTGGAGAGGTCATCACAGTTGGGAGAATGAGCTAGGAGACTATTACTATTCCACGATCTTTGAATCTCAAGGTGACATCATTATTATTTCTCTATATCTATAATGTGGTGCTGCAACCAACTTATTGCAGTGTTTCTCATGTAGGGTAGAAAGATCAATTACATACAGACCTCAAAATGTGAACTATAAGCATAGTGTCCAATAAAACTGTCATTAACAGTCACCACAATTTTAACTGTATGCTTCCAGGTCAAGCTGTTTTAAAAATGATAACTGACATTGAAAGGTTGAATAAAGAGCACCGTTTCCAAAGGGAGCAATTCTTTACCCAAATAAGTTTTCATTAACAAATTTACTAATTCCATTCTTCAGTTTACAAAAGCATTTGGCATTTCTCTCATAGTTTCTGGTACGCACATTCACAGACAACCCTGGGAAAAAAAAAAAAAAGCCTAAGTTTTCCACATGATCAACATCAACAGTAGTATTGGTGAATGCAGATAAAGCGTCCCTCTGCAATTTGATTTAATTTATTCCTGTCTTCGATGAGAAACGGAAAGATATTACCCAAATGGAAGTTATATTACGGTAGCGCTTATTGCATTACTTTAACTATTACCTCACCTCTCCGCGTGCCGTTAACTCGCCAGTGTGCCCGTGGAAGCGTGCATTATCCAAAATAAACAAGTCACTTACGAATATTCAGAAGTAATGTATGCCAGGAAACAGCCGTTAGGACTTCAGAGACATCTCTCCATTGGGTGAGCGCTGCCTTGTGTGTTTAATTAAACATCCATTTCCCTTGGAGAATATTCCTCAAGACTGTAACTCTTCCAATAAACACTTTTCCTACTTGTTTTGTTTTCTTTTTGTAATTTTCACATGAGTTTGAAAGATAAATAAGGCAGCTTTCATAAGGAAATTACAGACAAAAAAGGGTTGGTAAGCCACCTGTTCTGAACACCAGGATGTTTTGATGTAAGTAGCGCTCAAATGTTTCTAAAAAATATGCTGCAACTCTTTGAGACAATGATTTCCTCTTTTTTTTTTTTTTTTAAGGAACAAGCTACTCTCCTCCTCTCTTAGTTCTTTCTCATTTTTCTTATGGGATCGAGGCTTATGGCATTGTGCAAGCTCCTTGCTCCTGGATAGCCGGGAGCGAAGGCGGTGCATGGCGAGGAGCGTGCCAGGGCTGAGCGTGCCCGGCCGGGGGCTCCCTGGGACCGTGCCCTTCTCACCTGGTGCCTCTCTCCCTCTTCCTGCCTGTTTTTTCCCCTCTTGGCTACTTTAGCAACCCGAGAGCCGTGATCTGCAGCCAGACATACGCGCAGTTCCAGCAGCCCACTCCGTGCTGATCTTCCCAGGGCGTCGGCACTGATGGCTCTTGGATAGCCAACGACTCCGTCGTGTGTAGGGTCTAAGCGTGCCTCCCTAAATCCTGATTTACATTCCCTTGCTTCTCTGAACTAGACATTTTTATAGTAAAATATAAAAATATTAACATGACTAAGTAAGCATATACAAGGAGCAAATAGATGAAAATACGTAAGAAAAGAAGATCCTTTGTTATTTTGCTTGCAAGGCTTTCTGATGTGCACAGCTGGAGGGAAAGGGCACTGGGGCAGGACCATGGACTCCAGTCCT
>NW_009626698.1:18633-20000 GCF_000690535.1 Cariama cristata
TCAAAATTATATTGGCTGGTAGAGATGTGATCCTACGGCAGGAAAAATAGAACAACTGTGAAACAATGTCTCTCTAATGACTACAGGAAAATTAAAAAGAGAGTAACGCAGTGGCTTCCTAGGTATAGCTTTTTTCCTGTTCATCCAAACATTTATTTTAATTTTTAGCATTTGGAGTAAAGCCATATGACTTAAGCTCCAGTTTGCCCTCATTATGCAACCTTAACTGCCATAATGTTTTTGTACATCATGTATTGCACACAATGATGTTCACCTTCTGCAGCGAACGTGGTTCAGAGGCGGCAGTGATCAACCAACTAGGTCAGCGCTGCTTGGCCTAACATGCTACCCGGACATGCAGTTTGGGAGTGTATGAAGATTTGAGCACCCTTGCTAACAGTGGTAGTCTTCTTGTTGGATACCTAAGAACTGGAGAAAGAATTGGAGATCAGAGAAAGAAACAGATTTTATGGCAAAGGCATGAGAACCCTGGAGACTTATGCTTACTTCTGTCTTTATCACAGACTTTCTTGTTTTGGGGGCACGACACTACGACAGCTACATTTACTGTTAGATTTATGTTCAGGTACTGTAGTGATGGAGCTACAAAATTAGTTGTATGATCCCAATAGACAGCAGCGGTAAAAGCAGCAAGGGCAGTCTTACAACTGAACGTGGTATAGGGAGTCTGCAGGTCAGGAGTCAGTTCAAATGGTTTATCTGCTCTAGTATTTCCAAACTTAATATTGCTCTAATTTGTGTTATAAGGAGTCTGGGAAGAGTTTTGCTGCCAGTTATGCCTTTTAGATGACTTGAGGATTTCATTTGGAGCGTAGGTGCACTGTGCATAGTGCTAAATTTTACTTGGAAAGGCAATCTGGCTATAGGTGATCTTGCTTGAAATGAAAAAAGCATAATAATAATTCGATAATCTTAAAATATTGTTGACAAAAATGGTGTTTTTGCAGCACCATGTAGGGAGGAAATCATCTTTCTGCTGAAGAGCTTGGATTTCGTAATGTGTTTTGAAACAACACTGCAGTCCTTTTGGAAGAGGAAAACCAACCCCAAACAAACGCTAGAGCAAACATTTGGAATGGATTGTTTGTTCCTCACTGTCCAAACTAGAAATACCATCGATTAATAATAGATTTTGTAAAAAGTGTTGAAAAACTACAATAATGAGGAAAAAAAATCCTTTAGTATATTCGGCTACTTTTCACATGAAAGATGTTCTGTGACCAGTGCCCAGTGAAGGGTGTTACTCTGTTATTCAACTAGGAGAAGAAAAAGGTGGCAAAAAAAAAGCTAGAGAGAGTCATTAAACCTGTTTATCATTAAATAAAATGTACAAGCTTGTTCATAAC
>NW_009626698.1:20031-24175 GCF_000690535.1 Cariama cristata
CAGGAATGCAAAGTATACCGTTCAAGGAAATGTAAACGTAACTGCAACTATTTCATTTCACGTGAGGTTTATGTTAGCTCTCCTATTAAATTTAATGGGTTGCCTCATGAGAAGCAGCTCATTAATATGAATATGAAGAGCATGTTTCAACCTGCAAACTAAATAACACAAAGATGTGGGATGTTTATTTTCCTCTGGTAGATCTTTGCTTTTTAAAAATATGAACTAATGCAGTAGAAATAGCTGGAGTCTGGGGATAAAACACTGAAGTAGTTATCGGGAGGCTGTGTTTCTCATTCTGCTCAGTGCCGTATGCTTCTGATGTGAACCTGAGCAAATCAATTAACTGCTGTTTACTTTGGTTACTGAATCGGGTTAAATCAACGAACAGTGTAATACTTTACTTATTGTGAAGATAAATAATTATAATTAATTATACTGGTTTAGATGAACATCACGGACTGCCAGGAGTGATGGGCAGTGCTTAGAGTGGTGGCCCAGGGTTTGGACCTGGGAAGTTCGGCAGCTGCCTCGGTGTGCCGGAGATGACTCCTCAGCTGGGCTGATCGCAATGCTTCACCCCACGGGGGTGGTTGTATCGCTTACCACTCCAGAGCGAGTACCGCCATTGCAGTTGGGTTTTGCAACGTGTCTGCCCACAGACGGGAGAAAAAGGGGACATCCTTTGGCCCTTGGTTCCCTTTGGGGAGATGGACAAGAGACTTTCCCATGGGCGAAACGTTTGTACAGCTGAGGTTGCTGCTTGATGGATTTCTGATAAGTTGCTATGTGAAAAAAGGAAGCTAAATGAGCAAAACCCCTTAAAAATGAAATTGAAAAATTAGACAGCAAACAGCCAGGAAGGACCATATTTATGGCCCTCGAAGGAACATTAACTTGCCTGCGTTATCAAATTAGGGTTAATTTTCCAGAAGACGGAGTCCCTTTTGTGGTTTCACTCTCTGGCCACAAAACTAACACTCACCTGTGAATTGCAGGCATTGTTTGAAGGACTGACGCCTCCAGTAACTTGGATTTTGCTTGCTTATTTGTCACTTATTCATCAGTAAAATTTCCTTCTGATCATTTTAAATTCATAAGTAGGTATAGGGATTGTCTTAAAACCTTCCGGTGAAGTTTATATCTGAGTTTTTTTGAAGCATGGGAGGTTTCACATAACAGCAGTTAAAATAAATGTTCTAACTGAAAACTGCCAGAAATCCAGGCCTTGATCCTGCAGTGGGATATGATCAATTATATTGCCATCGTCCTGTAATGCATCACTTAATTGAGTAGCCCCGGCCCATCCCTCCTCCACGTGCCCTCCAAGGTGAGCGTTCAGCCCCGAGCTGTCCCTCGCCATCCCTCGCCGTGGCTGGAGGGAGCTGAGCTGCTGGTACCACATGTGCACAGCTCCTCCGTGCCGTTGAGGTCTGCCCGTGTGATGGAGAACACATACAGGCAGCCTGATAGAAAAAAGATCAGCAAAAAATGTGATTTTTTTTTTTTTTTTAATTTCAAAATTTGGATTTCATCGTAATCACAAAAAATCAAGGGATGATATTCGTTTGTGTAAAACTGTCATTGACACAACATTTTTTGATCATTTTTTCTGGAATTCCTTGTAGCGGGGTCTTTTTGCTGGGCTTACGTTTTGTGATCTGAGTCTGCTCTTGTGGGTCTCCTGAAATGGGAACTGCACTCTATACTGGGAATCCCAAAAAATCGATTTGACTGATCACCAGCTGAGAATTTGAGCTTTTCCTGTTTCTTTTGTGCTGTGAAGGACCTGCCATCCCAGTGGGAGCTGCAGAGGTGGGCGATGAATTCATTCTCACCCCTGCTTCAAGCCCAGCGTGGAGCTGTGCTGTCCGGGAGGAGCTGCAGACCCAGACCGTGACCCACAAACTCACATCAGCTGCAGTTCCTTGGGAGATGCTGGTTTCCACGGGGAAGGAAGGCTGCTGTACTGGTTTAACACCAGAGGCAATAATTCTGTGTAATCACAAACAGTCAGGAGCCATTGTTGTGCTTATTTTATTGCCTTCTCTGTACTTTCTGATGGATAGGAGTGTCTCGGGGTAGAGGAACTGCATGTGTCTGGAGCACGGTGTCCAAAGGAGCACTGGTGGAATGGTCTTGCCTTGTTGTGTGGTATCATTGGGATTGATCGCGATAAAAGTCAAAATGAAAAAAATTCATAATAAAAACAATCAAGTTCGTTACAAGGTCTGAGACCGTAAGACTTCTAATAATAATTAAAACATTTTGGAGGGAACTCATAAAAATTACCTAGAAAGACTAGGAAGACCTGCACTCTGATCCTTAACTTGTACAAAGAAAAAGTGTTAAGCATTCTACTTTTTGTTGTTGTTGTTGTTGTTGCATTTTTGTTCCATTGCACATACTCCGGAGACCCCTTTATTTCAAATTTAAAATAGTCTATGAAAATCTGTATTGACGTAATAGCTTATTAGGCTACAAGCAAAATATTCCCAGAACTAATTTTTAATTAATATAGTTCACTGAAAACTTATAAAAGATTCATACATAATATGATAAAAGAAATAAACATCCTCAATACCATGTTAAGTTTCTTTTCTTTGTAAAACATTGTTTTTTCTCCTTTGCTACCAGCACAGTAAAACCTACTCTTACAAAACTGACTTGCACTTGTCTTTGGCAGCTCTGCCAGATGTGATATTTTCTGATATATAAAATGGTGCTTATTAATTCAGAGTCAAATTCTGTCACCTTTTCTCACTTTGGGTACTGCCTTTCGTAAATGGCTCTGTATTTTTAATCCAGACTTCTCCTGGAGTTTGTCACTGTCCCCCCAACAGCTGCTCCAGAGCTGATGGAGGCCACTGAAAATCGTCTCGCTGACCTACGTGAGTTTGATGTCGGTCATAAGGTAACTAAAAGTGGCAAGATTTGACTATAATTCATCTCATCTCATCTCTCTGCAATCACATCAAAGTGAGACATCAAGTCAAGCTCGTTGCAGTAAGTTCCCTCTGTAGGCAGTGAGGAGATGTTGGCATCTCCAGAGGTGTCTTTTGGTCACGTTTCTGGAAAAGGAAGGTGCACATTGCGATTGCTGAGCAGGAGAGCCTTGCTGAAAGGGCCTTAAACCAGGTGCCTTCTTGGGGGGCATGAGTTGGTCCTGCCTGCAGGGTCTGAGCCCGCAGATCTTTACGACTAGGGCTCTCAGAAGGGACAAGGAGAGGTCATCGGAGAAATATGTGAAGGTCTGTCTTGAGCCTTTCAGCAAGGATGACTTTCTGTGACCTGCTTGGCACAAAATACTTGAATTTTGCCCTAAGAAAAGCAGCTGTTTGATGGATGGTATGAGATACTGAACGTTGTGCTGCTCTGAGAAGCCCTGTCCTCCTCGCTCTCTTGCCTCCCCCAAAGTCCTCTCCAGCCATAAACTCTGTGTTTCAGTTTATGATGAGTTCTCTTTATTTTAGCCTGTGCATGATTCCTGTTTGCATTGGAGGTTTTCACTGCAGAATTTCATGCAAAAGCTAATCTGGGAAAACTAGGTAATAAAAGCCGGGGGCTTTTAGTCGTTGATCAGGAGGGATGGAGCCGTCTGGGTGTGACTGACCGCAGCTGAGATATTCGGTAATAGGGTGGAGGCTTTACTACTTCATCCTTCCTCATTTTGGCAAGGACAGAAGAGGGATTAAACTGGAAGGCTGACAACCTGAATTCGCATTTCCTGCACCATTATTCCTGGTAGTTGCCGTACTCTCTGCAATAGCCCCAAACAAAGGCTGTGTCACGTTTCTCCTCAAGTGATGACAATTAAACACGCTGATTTTTATGCAGCTGTAATCCAACTTTGTTGCCGTTGCTCAAAGAAAAGACGTTGACATTCCTACCGAAGCTATACTTCTAAACTTTAGCAACATGAGCAGCAGTGGTCCAAGCGATGCTTGGGGATCAGAAGGGGCTTTGGAGGCTGAGCAACCGCTACCTGCGCTTGGGCTACTGCGCCAAGGGGCCAAGCTTCTTCTGGTGGGCAGGGGAAGGAAGGCAGGCAGGGGACTGATGTTTTGGGGGCTGTTAGCAGAACGATTAATAAGTGAAGACTGAATTACAGCTGGCAGGGCAGCCCCAACGGCAGGCTGAGAGG
>NW_009626698.1:24206-39646 GCF_000690535.1 Cariama cristata
TCTTTCCCTGCAGAGGCATCCCCAGGTGCCAGAGTACCTTCCCCTGTGTGTTTAAGTGCTGCTGTGCCACTGCTGAAACCACTGAACTCTGTGTCTGGAAAACTACGGGTATTTCACTGGAGAAGATCTGATTCATTAAAATCTCTTTGGTGGACACTGGTAAATGGGTGCTTAAAATATGCATCTACCGTAGACCTGTACCAGCGTCCCGTTCCTTACATCAACAGCATACCCGCTGGAAGAGTAATGTGATAGTGTTGGCCATCTCTTGGAAGATCTTTCCTAATTAATCCAATTGAGTATCTTAGACTAAGTCAGGATAACACTATGTATTTAATAGGATTTAGTCGTGTGAATTCTTGATATCCATAACTCCTGTGTAGCTTTAATATACTCAGCATTTTTCAGGATTAGGTCTTAAGGGCTTGATCCAAAAATGTTTAAAATCAATAGGTGTTTTCCTTTCCTTTGTGGGCTTTGGTTCAGCCTCTAAATATCAGTCGATACTTTCTGATCTGAGTACAAAAAAATATTTTTAAATCGTGTTTCCAAAACTCTTATTACTTACTTTACACTGCATAACTTCTTGAACTCTGTGTAGATTTGAATAGGGAAATATTAACCAAAACAATAATGATATTATTAGTTGAAGTTTTAGCTTTTAAATTCAATAAAAAGTACCACTGGGTATTCTTTACTGTTATAGAAGAAGAATGATTAATTTAAGGTTCAGGTGCAAGACAAGGTCAGAAAAGAATTGTTACTGTATACAGTGAGCATTTCAAGATGAATTTGTAGTTTGAAGTATCATTTTATGATGCATTTTCTGTTTTGTTATCAGGGGAAGTATGATGGGTGACATACGAGTGATCACAGTGTTTTGGTGCAATGTTCTGTGATGGGCTTTTCATAAAAATTAGCTGACAATGTCATGAGTATACAAGTAAATTTATAGCTTTCATACTGGACTGCCATTCCCAGAGCTATTTCCAATCACTTGGGCTTTTTATTAAGTTTATTGTTCTTTTATTGTTCAGTGGAGTGTAAGCAGCGAGATTACAAATAAATGTAAGTTGCAGTGGGTATGAAGTCAAGCTTGCAGAATTAGGGAAGACGCAAGCGGAGGAGAGCAGAAATTAATTTGAATCATTGGTGATATGAGAGAGCACGTCCTGACATTTCTTGTCAAACGCGCATCCCGTACGCAGCGTCGGAGGCTGACATACCGCTGCTGCTGGAGTCACGGTAAAAAAGCCTGAAAACAAAGTGTCGGTTGGGCTTCCAACGTACTACCCGTGTTTTTTCCTTTCTTGCTTATTTTTGTTGCCCGATTCACACTCTGCTTTTTTCTTCTTACTCCAGCACTTGCTTGCGGCATAAAGAGACCAACAAGTGAAGGGCAATGACGTTTCTCATTTTAGTATCATTCTCATAATATCTCCAGCATGAAACCTTTGGCATTTATTTCCCTCTACTTTTTTCTCCCCTCAAAGAGTGAATACTTTATCATTTTGGTTAATATCCTGACCAGCAGAGCAGAAAATCAGACTCATAGCTTTTAATGACACATTTTCAACTGCAAGTTAGTCAAAAAAAAATCATTTTTATGTGGTTCTTCAATACTTATACAGACTTCTAGAAACATTATTAAAATTTGTGTTCCTTCTTTGTTATTGCTGCTGCGGACTGCACTTAAGCTGGATGCTGTTTGTCTGGGCAATCAGACAATAGCTGGAATCCAAAAGCAAATCGATGTGCTGTGTGGCTTGTGCTATTACTTAAGTTATAAATAAAATGATTTTTCCCAGATGGCTCCCTGATGGCCGTGCACTCTTCCCAGTACCAGCTACAGCTTTTCATCCCTGCTGCAGCTCCCCCGTGTATTCCCCCGGCCGTTGCACCTCCAGCCTTCCTCCGGTGCTGCGCGCGCTCGCTCGAGTCTTTCCCCAAACAGCCAAAAGCTTCGGCTGGAGTGGAGCCCAGCAAAGTTTGGGGAAAAACTTTGGGAGGAGATTTCTCAGGAGCCCAGGGTGGCCGTAGGACTCCTCGTGAGGCCAGCCCGTGCCAGAGGTTCCGCATAAGCCACTGTCCTGGCTTAGCTGCGGCGTTGCGGCTTTGGAGGGCTGGTATTGAACTCTAGTGCAATGGCGTTTTAGTTGAGATTGGAAGGATGCCCAAGATTTTACACTCAGTGCCAGGTTTTCCCCTTCCTCAGTGACAGCTGAAGGTCCCTGTGCCGGGAGATGCCCGGCCGGGGGGGCCGGGACCCTACTGCTGAGTCTGCTGGTGCCAGCCCTTATCCCTGCCTGCGTTACTCTTCTGAATAAACCTGTTGAAGCCGATGGGACCACGCACTGGTGAAGAATTAAGTGACATTTCAGGTGGCAAGTTGGTCTCCTAATTTATTTTTCTAGTGCAAACATGTAGAGACAGAAAGGCTAACTTTTCTCGAGGTTGTATATTTACTTCATAGGCAAGTTTTCCTTCCAAAAATGTGGGCAGGGCACCGTTGGAAACTATAAATATACATCTGACAGCATACTACATACACTTACCCATGCTTTGTTTTCATTTTGCCTTCTCAAGATGAGTAGGATCGTTAATCTTACATGCTATATTTTGGGGGTTTTTTTTAGAAAACTGGGAAGATGTAACTGGTAATCAAACAGCATTTGTAATAGAAGGAAAACAATTATGATGAAAACAAGTATATTGGAAAATTGTGGGACTAAAAATAAATATTTTTCCATGAACACAAAAGAACTATATTGAGAATTACAGGAAAAAAAAAAATCAATAAAAAGTAGTATATAATAGCTATAGAGTTCAAACAAAGTGCATTCATTCCCTAGTCCCTAGGAGGACCCCTGATATATACGTGCAAAACTTAATGAAAATCAGACTTTGTTGTGTCATCAAAAATAGCAAAGGAGTTGGCTGAGTTTTTCCCTACGTTTTGGCCAGCCATTGCTCCATAAATATAGCACCTATTTAAAGGACCAAGCCTTGTTCCTATTAAAGTCAGTTACAAACTTCAGACAAACTTTGGCACAGGTTTGGGGGCTCCAGTATTTGCTTTGAGCGCAGTGGGGTGCTGAGCGGGGAGCTGACCGTGTCCCACCCGGGGCCGCAGGTTTGCTTTGGGATCACCGAGGTGGTCGGACACGGTGGCAGCCCCTTACCCCCGGCAGACCTGATCCAGGGTGTAAAAGTAAATGGCTTGTATCTTCTTGGTAAGTTGGCTTTCAACCACGGCTGTGATTCTCATTTCTACATACGTTCACACAAACCCAGTGTATATTATAACGATAAGTCTATGGTTAGATTTAGGGTATAGAGACTTTTTGACTTATTTTTTGGTTTTAAACGCAGGAGAATGGTCTGCTGTAATTCCACACAACGTTGGGCAATGCACAGGTACTTACCTCCAGATTCAAGATATTAGGGAAAAATGTGGTGCGTGTTCCTGCGGCCGTAGGGACCGGGCAATCCTTCCTAGCGCAGCCGGTACAGCACCCACCGCCCCATCCATCCCACCCTGCATCGCGTGGGGCGAGCGGACGAGGATTGAGTCCCAGCTCCGCAGTTCTCCAGGTCCTTCACAAAGTCTGGGCTCCTCAGGCTCATTCAGAAACACGGAATTATCTGAAGTCAACAGAAGAGCTGCAGAATGTTACTAAAAAACTGCCATGTGCTGCAGAAATAGAGTAATTCTGTACCTCAGTCATCCAGGAAATATTTGATTAATAAGGTTCTAGTTGGAGAGTAGCTTTAACACCTTTTATTTTTTTCCTTTATATTATGCCATCACAGTATTTTGTAAGCATCCAGAGCACTTTTTCTTCACTTGATAGTTTCATCAACCCTCTTTCTATCTTTCCACTCACACTGAATGACTCTCAACCTTACAATCGAACAATTTTTGATAAAGTCAAAGAAAATATAATACTGAGAACATTCCTAATTGATTACGTTTAAGCTATGAGACCCCAAACCGAGGCAAGTTGAAGACAATGAGAGCCTTTCTGTTTGTTTCCACGGGTTTCGTAAACTTTTATTTGTGAAGGAGGCGTGTCAGGAGCAATGCAATTAGAAATCCATCCAGATGAACCTCTGCTTTGCTTCACTTAAAAAAAAGTAAACAATTTTATTTCACTCATTGAAAGAATACGGGAAAGGATGAGAATGGAGACATCCATTCTGGCTCTGAGCCATCCCAGTTTGGCCAAGAGGCGAGTTTCCTATAATTTAAAGATATGCTAGAAAAAAGAAAACCCATTGTTCCAGCCTTTGCAACTTCAAAAAAAAGAAAAAAAGAAAAAAGAAAAAAAGAAAGAGGCAAAGAAGTATAACTTTTTAAATTAGTTTAAAAAATAATTCTTGGAACTTTCTTTCCCAGAAGATAGGCTGGCTCCGTGCTGCAGTTAGTCATTACGCACCCAGCCCCGATACAATGGCTGGCTCCGGGGCAGCAACCTTAAAATACAGTTTTGCAACTCCTTCTCGAATGAGTAATCTTTACTCATGTCCCACTCACATGAGTGAGGGATACTTAAGTAAGAAATGGTTGAAAGGTCTGGCATGCTGACAGCAGCAGAGGAATGAATTGAGCAATGGCGTTTAAAACTGACTGTCAGCATCTCTGTAAATTTTGCATGAATTTCTCTCACAGTAGTTTTAGGCATGGGCACGGCAATGACCCTGGACATAGTAGGCAGCTCGTCAGTGCCTTTCATTTTGTTCAAAGCTTTCCTTCAAAAAATAGCCAAATTAACTGCATTAACATATTTTTGAAATTTATCGAGTTTGTAGAGGCAAAATCTGTACATGATTGTGATTCCTGGGGTTGGTGAGGAGAAAGGCACACCCTACTAAATACACCTGATATTTGAAATCTTGGATTATCGAGCTTCAAGATACCAGTTTAAACTTGCAAAACTGATAGCTGGATTAGTAGGGCTTTTATATATTTTAGATCTTCCTGAGTGCGCTTTTCAGCTTCTGATAATATTTATAAATAAACAGTATCTATATGTATTTTCACCTTTCTGAAGTCTTTCATTGGAATTACTTAGTGAGGCTGAATCTCAGGAGACAGCTTGATTTTGTTAAATCTCTAACACAGTTTGTTTCATGTTGAGTCTTTGGGAGCTCTAATACGTTTTGGGTGGGTAGGGTTTCCATACATTACTATTCCATTCATAATCCATTACTTGGATAATTCCTCATTTGTGAGACCTGCAGAAATTATGGCATTCACAAGCATTTTTTGAATATTTATATAATGTCATAGCAGGGCTTAGATATCAGTTGGCTAGAGACAAAGGCAAGATCCTCAGTTATTCTCACACTTAAGTGCCAGTTTGATTCCTTGGCAAAAATGTAAATTGCAATGTTGGAAGGCAAAGAGTTATTGAACAAGGGGATTACATTGTAAAGCAGTTATTTCAACAGCTGCTGCCCATAAGAGGGGAGTTGAATTTTGCAGGAACGTAATTTTACTGTACAGAACTGTTTTACAAAGTTGGGAATATCAGCACGATTAAAAAGACAAACATCCACTGATTTCCGTGTGCTGTGCAGAGCGTGAGATGTCCTCAAAGCAGTGCGAATGGTTGCAGCCCCTGAGCTGAAAGCTGCTCCCATACAGAGTAGGAGATAATGGTTTGGTGTTTTTAAGGAGAGCTCATGTTGAGCAGCAGTCTGACCTCTTTGGAAGATGTGGACTCGAGTGGTCCAGATACAACATTCCTGGAATTTCTCCTTGTGCTGTTATCCCCGGTGCTCCCAGCGTTCCCACTGCCGTTTCTGGACAGCGAAGTTAGTCTTCGCTCCTACATAAAGGCTTTATTTTCTGGCGTGAGGGGCTGCTGCCTTCCATCGCCTGCGGACATCCAAGTGTCACGGGCAGGTGAACGGCTCCTGGGGTGGATCCTGGGATTATTACGTAGGAAAGGTTAACGGCCGTAATTTTGCACTTGGCCATTTCCATCTGATAGTAGAGATGACGTTTACAGAGGTGACAAAACACTATTCGTTTAACTTCTCAGAAGTGGAAGTCGTAGAACAGAGCTGGTAAGTGGGTTGCCTCAGATCACGCAGTGAACCAGACTCAGAATTCAGAATAAATATGTCTCCTGAATCCAATTTCCAGTTTTGAGGTAGTAGGTATTTTTTCCTGTCTCCTTCCTTTGTAGCAGGAGTTATATTGTGACAGTTACTAATGGATTGCAATCATCATGGTTCTTATAACAGCGTGCAGTATAACCACGCGATATAACAACAAGACTTCAGTAAATAATCCATTTTGGCAAGCTGACGTTCAGGAGAAGTTTATTATATGTAAATAACATTTGATTTAGTTCTGAATCACTTTCAGAAGCTCCTCCTGGTTCTGGGACCCGTTGCATAGGAAGGGAATATTGGAAGGGGGACAGAGAGTGGGGACTGCCCAATCTGTGCCACAAATGCACAGCTGAAAAATAACACAAACGGCAGTCTGGGATTTGAAAGTACCACAGTGAGAATATTTTTTTCCCCTCTCTAAATTGTGCTGCGTTCACAGGTAAAAGACATCTCCCCATACAGCAAGAAAATAGTAAATAATCCCTTGGAGCAATTGAACATTGCATTGGACAGACACAGAATTGTCCATGGCCTTATCCCAAAAAGAAAGGTACCATCCTACATCTAGGTATTCCCTGTGGTGGTCCTGTATCATAAACCAAGGACCAAAATTCTGTGGTATCCAAACAGAAACACAGGGTGAAGGTTGTGGGTGGCCGGGACGTTGGAGTCCACATCACAGAGCAATGAGGGACTTATATTTGCATGTGTTTGGGGAGCCTGGGCAGGATCTAGAGTTTATCTGGGGTAGTTAAATCTAATAAGAAATATTCTATATAAAGACTTTTGCAAACACTAGTGGGTGTTAGTCTCATGTTGAGAAAATATTGAAAATGATTTAAATTACAATGTAGGTATTTACTTTTCCTGGAACTAAATCGCACTGTCCTTGCCTAAACAAAGCCCCCGCGCCTTCAGTGGCACCTTCGATTTGCCTCATCTGCCGAGCAGTGCTAAACCCAGCGTCGTCAGAGTGCTTAACTTTAGGCACAGGCTTACTAAACCTGCTTGGAAGTAACCAGTTTACTTAATTGGGTTGCAAAGGGACGTCCTGAGTGCCTGTTCTGGTGCTCCCTCAAAGTTAATGGTGCAAATCCACTGTTTTTGAAGGAATATGACCCGGGCTCTTCGGTTCTTACTAGACATCCGAGTTGTTGCAGGGTAAGGTTTTTTTCTATGGGGCTTGAATTTAAGCAGGACTGGTTTTATGGGAAGTGTGAGGTTGCTTGTATCGATTTGGCAACTGGGGAGACGGTGTTAGTGGGTGACCTTGAAAAATGTGATAAGTGGCAAGGGTGCTGAAAGGTTGAGGCACAAATGGGATGGCTAAAAGCATATTTATTTCCAGCCTGTGATGATAGAGAAGGGTGAAGTTCATGGATCTCTTCTCCATACGAGGAAGGTCCTCAGCAGCCATGGAGTACTTTCCACCACATTCTTCTCAGTTTTGCAGAGAAAATATTCGCAACTATAATAGGGTTATGTGAAACCTGACCACAGTGAACCTGGAAGCCTTAAAAAAAAAAATGAAGGTGAAATTTTAAACCTGAGACCCATATGCTACTCTGGTTTGTCTTGAAAATGATTGAGAAAGAGATTAAAAATAGCAAAAAAAAATCGCATGAGTAAAATTGTAAACACTTATTTCACTATGCGTATAGCAGATGCATGTGAATGTGGTGTGTAACAGCAGCGTAAGGAAATTACCAAACATTTCCCAATCCCGTTCTGTCTGAGATGGAGCAAACATAACCCCCCCGGGGTGCAGATGGTTCCTGTACTACTTACGCATCCATATAAATATTGCTGTTTGCCAGAACGGAGCGGAGATTTTGGCTGTTAATGATTTATTATTCTCAACATAGTGATAATTTAATGGTTTTCCTAGTAAATTAGCCTGAACTCTTCAAAGAAAACTGTGAGGACCAGTCCCTACCCCTGCAAATGATCCAGTTTGCTTGTGCAAAGGAGCGTGGCATGGCCAGCTACTCCGGCTAATTAGGGATTAGCTGAAAAATAGAAAACAAGCATAAAAAAGGAGTTTATAAAATATTACCGGTCACAATTTTGTATTGCAAGAAACACAGCGAGGTGCATATGAGCAGGCAGGGAACGATTTTATGGCTTTGTGGCATTAGTGCAGCAGTGATGAGATGTCATCTCCGGGTGGATCCCAGCCAGCAGAAGGAAACGGGAAATCAGGGGACTCGGAGATAGACGCTGCAGGAAAAAAAATAGGCTCAACAAGTCTTCTTGATGAAACATTTAAATAAAAGTGTTCTTAGAGATTCCGATGTGACAGCCCTGCGCTGGAAAAGGAAGAAATCCTCCATCTCATACTGCCTTCAAAGGGTACCAGACATTCTACCTAATTCTGGCAAATGTTAAGGCAGATAATCAGAAAAACGGGAACAGAAAGTGTCATTCTTTGAGATTCCCCCAGTTCTAAGAAAAACGTGAAACCTCTGACATTCAAAAGAATCAGAGGGTTCTGCAACCAGGACATTTGTTGCTCTGGCTGGTTGAAATAACAGCAAAAAAGGAAAGCAGCTGTCATGTGTAAGATTTCTGAAATATTACCAGTGGCCTGGTCACCGCCTGTCAGTATTCCTTATTTTTCCAGGAGGATACTTACTGTGTTTCCTCATGATTCCTCCAGAAATTGATTGTCTTTCCAAAGTATTCCCAAAGCAAATAAAAGTTGTGCTCTTATTGTTCTTTTCCCTGTGTATGTACTGCTTTGAGCATTTACATTTGCTAGCGTCTGGGGTAGCCTGATGCAAATCTTTGGATAAAGTTTAAAATAAAAACAAGCATATAATTAACAGTGTGGTTGATAAAGCCCCCCCTCCCCAACCCATCAAGCTAGCTGCTTTGTAATTGTGAGATTTAAAAAAACCACAACAAACACATAAACTTGGATTCTTTATATTTGCCTTCTGAGCTGCGATGTTGCTTTGGAGTTGCAATTTTTCTCTATGGTCATGCAAATTAGATGGTACTTGTTGTTGGAGTGGCATTTGAGAGTCTCAAGGAGTCAGCTGGTTCTGAGTTAAACTTCACAAAGATACACGAGATTTTTTGGCACAATACTAGACATGAAGTATTGTAACGTTATTTCGTGTTTCCCTCCTACCTCCCATACATCCCAAATACATCCTGTTTTTAAGTTGTATGTTAGAGGAATAATAGGCTTCTGAAGACAGATTAATTTATAAAGTGAAGAACTAAAATTCCTCCTTCAAAGATGTGACACTCACTTGAAGTCCTCACAATAAGCTCACATTGTTGCAGGCACAATTGGTACTCACTGCTTTGTTTATCTCTAGGACTTGCATTAATTAGTGCTTATAAATGCTTTTGAAGTATATTTCATTCATAGAAGGCATTGAATTCCTACTGATTGCGATGAGACGATCTTTTAAAGCTACAACTTGCCTCCTTCAAGCAGGCTACACTGGAGGTTTAACCTTCTTGGATACATTGCTTTAATATTTTTGTCGCTATCATCAACTTCTTTTGGAAAAAAAAATAAATGGTGGGTGAGTAAACAAAACTTCACAATTAAGCCACATAAATAATTAAAGAGTTTTAGCATTTTTCTTTTGGTATTCATGCCTCTTGAAACTAAACTATCTGGAGCCACCAAAGCTGTTTGAGGACTTTCTGCATTTTCCACTTAACGAGGAGGAGGCAGTCACTTTTCGGTTGCTGCCATCCGGGGCTCCTTTGTCCCTTTACTCTTTGAAGTGCAATTCAGTTTATTTTTCCTTATCTATAAGCTCAGACTGCGATGTGTTCGTTCACACCTTAAGGGATTTCAGTGTAAGGGCGGTGATGACGCAGATGAAATAGATGCGTTCGGCCATACCTACTGCCCCAGCGTACTCCGAGGTTGGTGCACGTGATTTGCAGGGCTTGGAATAGGGACTGTATTTAACATGCTCAAAAGGGAGTCTTGTCTGAGCTCTGAGTTATTTCAACTTTTGTAATAATTAATCTTTTACTGAACTTTAACATAATTAATGCCCTTTTTTCAGGGATTTCACGATGTGGTGGTGCTCTCTGTCTGGTTGATTTACCCCAGGAGAGCGTTGTCTGAATGTAGACCTGGGATGTGGTGTCTACCTCTGGTCGGTGGCAGGAGCCAGGAGTTGCCCAGTGCCTTCTGGTCAATTTATTTTATGGTCCCTAAAACACTGATGGCTCTTTGCCTTTGACACATTGAATGCTATGGACATTGTTTGGTCTGTCCCTGGCCTACATCTTTCCCTGGCAGGAATTTCTAGGTCCAGGAAGATAATTTGTGGAAGGGACCAGCTCGCAGCTCTGTTCCCATTCCTGACAGTTGGAAGGAGCAGGGTCTGTGCCAACACAACGCTGTTTGACGCAGGAGGGGAAGGGTTTGGGGCCCGGGGATGATGCTTGGGATGGCTGAGTTTGCTCCGGTGCGGCGGTGAAGCTCCATGGAGGAGTGTGCTGGATTTCCAGGCCTGGACCAGACAAGTCTCTGGGAGCCGGCTCTAGCCATGCAGTTTGCCCTGTTGTGAGCGGGAGGTCGGATGGGATGAGCTCTAGAGTCCCTGCCAGCCCCAGTTATCCTATAGATCCAGCAATCCACCTCACCTTTGATCTCTTGGGTTACTCCTACAATGAAATATTTCCCACTGAAACCTCCGAGCTGTATTTCCTGGGAATTTGGAAATGGGACAGAGGATCTGGCGCTCATGTGGAAAGGGGATAGTCGTGTGGAGCTGAAATAGCGATTTCATCTGCTTTTTCCTTTCTGATTCTTTTGCAGAGTTTAAATTTGAGGAATATACAGTGGACCTAGAAATAGCCCTTTCCTGAGCAGCCGTTAGTCCCCCCACTCTGTGTTAGGTGTCAGAGGACACGACGGGCTTTGGTACAGGACTCTCAACCTCCTGGATGTCTGTGTAATGCTGACAATGACGAGGACCTGTATGTTCAGAAATAGAGTCCTTGGAGAGGGGCAAGGGTGGGGAGGCTACCTGGGTCCATGGGCTACTGGTAGCAGGTCCTTGCCATCCCCAGGCGATGCTGGCACGGGTCCTGCAACCCCCCTGGCCAGGTGCTGCCGGGATGCTGGGATCTATCTATTTACTTTTTCCTTCAGAGTTTGCCTTGTCTTAAGGGATGAGGAGTTAAAACTTCTTCCCTCAATGTTAACATTCAAAGCTGGATGATAGGTGCTTTTAAACCAGAGGGAAAAGCGAACGAGAAGAGAAATAAAGAAAAGTGCTGACTTTATTCTCAACCTGGGGAGTCCTATGCGGTGAAGGGTAGCATCTCCCTGCTATGGCACTGCAGCACATTTCAGGAGGAAAATGGTTATTTCTTCTCTCAGGCCCAGCCATCTGTCACAGTTATTGAGACAGACTCCTGCTCCACTAACTCTTGCAAAACTCTCTCTGAAGTTAGGAAAGCAGAGGTGTCTTAAAGCTAAACCTGCTTGCTTTGTGTCTGCAGAAAGCGGGGGGCAGAGACGTCAAAACTGAAGCTTTTGAAATGGAGATACATTTTCTTTGCCTTTTTGCAATGAAGTCGGAATGCACAAGGCTGAGAACAGGATGTCACTTAAGCAAAAGAGAAGGAAAAAAAGTTGAGGAGTATAGGCCATAGCATGGTCCAGCTTCTCCAGGGAGGGGACCCTACTCCAGCGGGTGAAGTGGGGGTGAGTGAGGTTTGGTGGTGATGTACCTCACCCCATGTCATGGATGTGAACCAAGAAATGGTGATTTGCATTTTATGATATGGAAAATTGGTTATCGCTAAAAGGCAGATTAGGCTTTCGTGCGGCTTTTGTTATTTATGAGAGAGTGTGTAATACATTATTGTATTAGTTCAAAGCCAACTGGAAGTAGCGTAGTTCTGTTCTGGAGTCAACCCAGAAATTAATTTGCTTGTCTGAATGCAAAACCTACCTTGTCTGGTCTCATGTGTTTTATTTACTGCTCCATCTTTTTGGAGCTCTTTGTCAATAGATTTACAAATACTGTCCGTTAGTGAGGAATTCTTAGGAAGAATTTTTTATATGGGGTGTTTTCAGTTATCCTTCTGCCTACTACTTAATGTGCAATGTTTATTTATTGTTGTGTTGTATGATTGCAATAAACAATTGTAGCTGTCAGTTTCTTCTGATTAAATACCGTATTTGTTAAATAAATAAAATTATAGTAATGAACTGGGCCATTCTTTGCATATAATGTATGACTTTCATATTTCTGACACTTTGGAAGATATATGAAATGCTGATATGCAAGAGAAGGCTTGTAAATCAAAGGGAGCTGGAAAAGATTCGGATCTGCTTTCTAGCAGAGGGTCATCTTTGCCATTATAAACTCTGAGGGTACTTTTGACTTCTCTCTGGGCCAAGATGTTCCCATTTGAATAGGAAGCCAGACCCAGAGGACATTCATTAGTGGCTCGGTGAAGGAAGGATTTTAAGACACGTGAGCTCTCTCAGGATATGCAGAAAGATTTGTGCGCACAATTAATGGGTCAAGGTGCTGGGTCAGGATTGCATGTGGTGTCCCCATCCGTGTTTCCGATGATCAGCACCCCCAGGTTGGCTTTGCTGTAATGATTAGTTATGGGTCCCAGCAGAGCCACAATTGAGGTGCAGTGATTTTTTTGCACCTCAGATCCAACTGCAGATAACGCCGAGGCACAACTGGCAGATACTGTGATGTGTGCTTTTTAATTAAACAATTGATTTTATTTTCATGCAAATTGAGCTGTGTTATTTGGGCTCTTAAATTGCGTGGTTAATGCTGCAGCTTTCTCTGTTGGTGGAAGTAACGCGTTAAGTTTGGTCGCTGGAGGTGTTACGGCAGCAAGGCTTTTCCAAGAGCTTCCTTGCAGCAGATCTCAGCAATTCCCACCGATTCAGTAATTCATGTGCAAGGTACTCTCACACCTCCTCTTCATTTTATTCTCAGTATTCCGCAGAGCAACCTTATCTCCACCTATCAATTATTGTGATATTAATTTATATCACTCTGTATATCTCTCTTACTTTGCTGTTTGTCGCATGCTTACTTAAAATATATCAACGTCCCTGAGTCAGTTTCTGTAAAATGAGGCCAGAACTGAACGCTGCAAGTTTATTTATGTGCTAACTCCACAGCAGAGGTTGTGGTTTTTTTTTTCTGAGAGGGCTTAAATAATGAACAAAAATAAGATTTAAAAAAGTTGTCAGAAGAGTACCCAGAGATACTGTGCAAACAGGAAGCGTTTTGATTATGTTCGCTGGTGCAAAATTAGTAAAGAGTTTGAAATCGTCTTGTGCTTACAGATTCCATTGTTTTCAAAGAATAATTCCACCTATTTTAACATTTTCAAGTATAATTCCATTGGTAATAGCTCTTCCTTTGATTGTGAACTACGCTAATTGAAAGGTGTGGTACAGTGTCTGTTTTGGCAGTTATGCTTATATCTTTTGTTTAAAAACTCAAAGTGTTGGCTTTCCTGTCCAGCCTTCCTTAGTATTTTCTGTTTTGGTGATGTGATGACAGACTTACAGTGTGTTTCCTTGTGTGTATGGTAACAGATGTTTATGTGAATAACAGACTTTTTTATGAAGGCGCACACTTTATAGCCAAATACTAATTAAAAATAATTGCATGTAAGCATTTTTGTTTATTCCCTGTTGTGCATCTTTAATCATTTGAAATCACCTGCAGTTGAAAACTGAGGCAAAGATTTGATACTGCAATTATAAGAGGCCATCTGACTCTATATTAGAAAGGAACAGCAACATATTTGAAGAGGAAATTATTACAAAAAGTATGTGAATGCCTGCCCTCTCCGAATTTGCTTTTATACAGAATGAAAATACCAATGCATTATTTTATAAAACCAATAGGAGTTTAAGGCATCTTATCTACCAAAACAATCGGTTCTTGACTGACATCCTGTTCAGGACATATTCTGTGCACTAATAAGCTCATTACAAATATATTTTAATTAGATGTGTAACAGATGGTTCAGTGTAAATACGGGCAGTAGTACTTTTTAAAGAATAGAAAAAACACGGGTTCTTTTTAAGGACTCAGCATCTCAGTTTGGATTTTATCAATAGCTGATTGAGTTAAGCAAAGTGAAAATTACCATCAAAGGCACTTGAAATCATGAAAGAAGTAAAAACTAAACAAACCAAAAAAAAAGCCACCAAAGACGGAGTTAGCAGAACTGTATGTGTTCAATAAAGACTAATCAATACTGAAATGAAAGGGACATTTTCTCATGGTTTGACAATACTTTAATCTTTGTGCATAAACAAGGTAGAGTTTCATTTTAGATCCTGCCTGTCGCTGACTTGCAGCACCCAGTCGAAAGGCCACAATAATTCAGTATGGTCCCTGTGCTTTTGGTAGCTTTGGATCAGATCCACAAAATAAATGGAAAAAAAAAAAAAAAAAAAAAAAGGACCTTACTTTGCTCAATTTGCTTTGCAGAGCACAACACTTGGGAGGATGACAAAGGATCCCTCTTCCCGGGCACGATGTGTTTTCCGGACTGGGATGGAGGCAGAAATCTCTACCTAACCTGCTGCAAGCCTTAGCTTTCCTATAGATGACATTTCGTGTTCACAAGTACTACAGCAGGTCCTGTTGATAACATAGAAATCCATAGGTGAAGGCATGGAGGTGTATCATCAGGACATTTAGGTGATGGTTCTGGTTCAGCATGTTGTATTTATTGTTTTCACAGAGGAGTGAATGGATGTGGTTGATCAAGCCCATCGTTTGGAGGTTCCCAGCAAAAGGAGTTACTCTGCACCTCTGTCCTCATGGGGAAAACAGGTTGGTGAGAGGGGGAAATGGAGAAATTTAGGTAAGGTTCATTGTCATCCCTTCTTGATTCTGGCTTTTACTTGGAAAATACTTCCGTGAGGCAGGGTTTGGGGTTTTTTTTGAACAGGAAACAAATCCAAGTATTATGCAGCCTGGTGTATTAGTTTTCGCTATTGAATTAAAGATGAGAATCAGAGAGTGACATCTCTAAAGCATATTTTCCTCCTCTAGTACTCTAGTGCTGAACCTTTTCTTGGAAAGGCAGATCCCAAACCAAAATGATGGTGAAGTTCAGGATTGCAGATACAAATGATCAGAAAAGATGAGCAAACTGTACAGTGACATTGTCCCACTCTTAGGGCTGGATCTGCTGGGAAGTAGCTCTCTTATATATACACACACCATAGTAGAGACAAAAGATTATTGCATCCATAATGTGCAAATGTTAGGGCTTAATGTGTATGGCTTAAGGCTCTGCAGAGGGATCTGGGCAGG
>NW_009626699.1:0-891 GCF_000690535.1 Cariama cristata
CTCGCTCGCTCTTCTTTCCGTTTTCTTCCGCTGCTGCCGAGTCTCACGCTCGCACACACTCACATGCACGCAGAGGGAGAGTTGCTAAGAGGCTCTGCTCGTTTCAACCTGGTGCACTCTGAAAGATCTGACACCCTCTGCTGAGCTGCAGTGGCAAAAATCCATCTGCTGAGGGAATGCTGGAAAAAAAAAAAATCAATCCACGTACAGGGCAAGCGTTAAAAACGTTGGCATTAAAAGCCGCCGATCTATTTAGATGCTTTCTCCTAAATGGATTATTTAATTTATTTCATTTCTTTTAAGATGGAAAGTTTAGCAATCCCCTCCTCCCGACCAGTTCCTTGTTGCCCCCATTCACGCACACTCACACCTGCACAAGCGGACGAGGAAGGTGCGTTTGCTGTATTGTATTTCCCGATGGCCTGAAGAGAATTAGTGTCAGGGTGTCAAGCGAATAGCAATTTGAGGTAATTATTCTGCACGCCATTTTTATCGTTGCTTTAAATGCATTTCTTCCTCCCCTGCAGTCTATACTGTTTCATGCTGGGTTTGGTCTCTTACTGGCGTTCTCTATGCAATGATGAACCGTGGATTATTGCATTATATATATGTATTTATAATTTAGATGATCACAGAGAAGAAGGGAAGGAGGGAGGGAGGGAGGAGGGGATTGCTGCTCTGTTAGCAATTCACGCTACCTGTTCTCACAGAGTATAGTGTCTCCCTTAAGGAGGGGAGGAGAGGGCTGAAACTGACGGTTGTGCATCTTGACATTCATATCTATATATAAAAATCTAGAGATGCACGTATGTACATGCATAGATATTTCTCTGGGGATGCTCCTAATACCCTCTCTGTGGAAATACAACGCTTGCTTCCCTCGACCCCCTC
>NW_009626700.1:0-978 GCF_000690535.1 Cariama cristata
CCGTCTCTCTATCCCTTTCCCCCCCAACATTATGGACAGTGCAGCTAATGACAGTCCTTTGATTATTTATGATTCTTCAGCCAAGGCAACAAAAACTGACCAGCCTCTACCCTTGACCTTTCTCCTCGGTTCCCAAGTTTTCCAGCTACCGCATTGTTTGTTTCCAAGATACGACGCAGACAGTGCTGAACTGCAACACTTGTCAGAAGATTCGTTTGAAAGAATCACAGCTTGGGGATTATCCACCTCCAAAAAAAAAAAAACAAAAAAACAAAACAAAACAAAACAAAACAAAAAAACCAAGAAAGAAAAAAGTTATGTGTGGTTTTTTTCTTTCTTACGCAATAGTGGGAAACTCTCCTTGATATATTCTACTGACCTGCTGCAGGAAAACTAGGTCCAAAAAAATTTCCATTTTTTGTCGGTTTGGTTGGTTTGTTTTGCACTGGGAACTCTTTTATCGCATTTGGCAACGGGACCTCTCGAAGGTACGCCTACGTGCCTCTCGGACCGAGCACTTTTGGTCCGTCCTCCCCCCTTCCCCGAACACAAGGAGGCCACCGGCAAGGCCTGAACCGGAGGGCGGGGAGCAGCGAGGGGGCGGACCGACCTCTCCTTCCCCCTCCCCCGCAGTGATGCTCCGGCGCCACGCAGGAAGCCCCGATCGCTGTCAGAATAGGGAACAGGCGTTAAAACATATCTCTGGAGGTGGCGAAGGTGATCAGGGGATGCCCAACACCAAGGGGTATTTATTTCTCCCTTACCTTCCCTTGGTAGGTAAGAACCTACCAAATATTTCTGCTTGCGAAGCATCAGTAAGAAGGTGTGTACACTTAGCCGTGGTCAGGGGGGGTGAAAGACGAAGCGAGCTTAAAACTAAGCTTCAGCAACGTTGAGGCATCAGTTCGAGCCAAAGCGGTGTTTGGGCATCCCTAACAAGGGGCACCGAAGCTCCCACTCGGGCGGTCCTGAGGGGAA
>NW_009626701.1:0-16803 GCF_000690535.1 Cariama cristata
CCCTTCTCCCATGTGACTAAAGTAAACCAGTAAACTTCAGATTTATATATGGACTAACACAAAGGAATAGAAAAATTTAATGTTTGAAAGATAATTCAGGAAGAATTTCAAATGCCCTACTTTAAAGGGAGCTATCTTAGAAAAATCACTTAAAAAATAGTGAGACTGACATAGTACTAAGTAGTACTACCCCTTTTGAATTCTTTCTGTATTGTATCAAAGTCTCTTTATAATCTGGCATTTGTACTAAAACCAACTTTGTGAGTACTGTTCAGCTTTTTCACGAATCAGATTAAATACATATGGCTTTATATTTATGGCATTGTAGGTGTTTTTACTCATAAATTAAGTGTGCTTGATTTGTAAAGAACTTTACAGAAAAGAGAGCAGAAAATACCTTCAAGGATCAGAATCTTAGTCTGCCTCAATCATGGTAGTTTGTTCTAAGAAGAAAATTGGTTCAGTCCAGCATGTACTCAACCTGCTTAAACTGTTATTTATTAAAGCAGTTAGAATATTTTCAGTGTTTAATTTACTTTGATGTTTGATTTCAGGCAAGTTGTGGCATGGCACAGACCCTATTGTGTAGACCTTGAAGAAAGTACCTTTTCACACCTTCGTTCTTTTCTTGAGCACTACTGTGACAAAATTAACAGTGAAATTCCCCCTCTTCCTTTTCCTTCATCAAGGTATATGCATCATATGCATGTTACAGATTTTTATAAATTTTTTTTTTCTTCACAGCGGTGGTGTGTGGCTTACTACTGGTTGGTCTTTCTTTAACAAGCATAAGCCTGGTTTATTTGCTTGTTCAGGTGCCATTTGTTTGTATAACACAGGAGGTTTTCAGTGCCCCAAAGGTAGCAGGAGCTTTTGTATGGAATTTATTTTAGTTACACACTGAATTAAATATTTTTTTCAGAGTTATCCTTTAAAACACTTTTTTCTATAGAGTTGAAATGCATTTACTATTTCTGCACATTATTTCTGCTTTGCCAGTTTTTCCTCCAGTAACCAGTTTGAGTGGATGCTTACTGACTCTAATCTACTAATAAGTTTAGCGAAAGAAAACTTCTTCAAGTGATAAACCATCAATCCATACATTCAGTTATTGACTAACACATGTATGATGCTCAGACCAGGAGATGTATAGTTGCCATTGCATTTTGAGTTTGGATCAATGCTCTGAGAAAACAGTGTTTCTATTGAAGGAATTAGGATATTTTTCTCCAAGTGTTTTTAGCATGTGAGGGTAGGCTCTTTCCTTCTTGCAGCTCAAGGTCTCTGATCACCTCTGGAGAGCTAGAAGTTTTTCAGAATGCATGAAAGACTTTTTTAAAGGTCATGTATGACTCTGTTCAGGTTATATCAAGTAGCATAACTGTTTTCCATCTGAATGAACAAAATGGAGAAAGGCAGTTTGATTTTTTCAGGAACTGATTGGCTATGAAATTTTGTAATGAGGCCTAGTATTACGGTTACAGCAGTTTGTTTCTGATGCAGACAGAGGTTAGTAGTGGACAATTTGGGATATTTCATGATGAGTTCCATGTGGGTTGTTTTGTTTTATTGTATTTTTTAAGATAAGATATTCCATTAGTTTTGAAAATGCAAGCTGCTTCTCACAAACGTTAGATTCATATACATGAAATGTCACTTAGGTTTGAAATACATTTTCAAGAAGTTTTTTCCTTGCTTTGGATTTGGGGAGCCTTTATGCATTTCCACAAATTTGTCTTTTCTGGAAGGTGCTCCAGAAAATGAAATGCAACAAAACTAAGCCTGTCTTGGTAGTGCCACGTTGACTATAACAACTTCTTGACAAATCATCGGTAGTCCTTATTACAGCTTCCAGATTTGAGTCTTTTCACCAAAGGTGATGTTTAAAATGCGTTGCTGTAAAATAAGAAAGCATGAATGTTTCCTCACCGATGTTTGCAAAAAACACTATAAATATCAAAGGTCCTTATGAATTTTTTTCCTTACTACAAAGTTTTTCAAATTTTTTAAGAAGACTAGAAACTAATATCCTAACTTTTCATTTTTAATCTGATTATTATACTCCTAAATCCATGGGACTACTTTTCTAAACTGTATGCGTCTTGGAACTGTTGTCCACAAAGACATTTTTCCTAATTTAGTTTTGTTTTCTGTTCTTCTAAGCAGGTTGGCAGTAGGTTTTCAGAGGAGTTTCTTCAAAGTCCTAGTTGTAATTTACTTATCCTTCTGATATGCAAAATCAAATAAGAGCTAAAGCTTAGTGCACAAATAAGTGAAAGGGAGTAAGGCTAATAATAGGAGAGATTAACAGGGATGTATTTCTTTTTACAGGGAACATCACAATTTTCTTAAATTGTGTTTGAAGCTGCTCTCTAATCATCTTGCACTTGCACTGGCTGGAGGTGTAGCTACTAGCATTCTTGGCCGGCAAGCTGGTCCTCTTAGAAATTTGTTGTTTAGACTGATGGACTCTTCTGTCCCTGATGAAATTCAGGAAGTAAGTAATGCTTTTTTGTTTACATGTGAAAATTCTTCTACTCTCTTTTCTTTCTTTCTTTGAATATGTAATTAGAGATTTATCTGGCTTTCTGAACTTGGCACTGTGATGAACACGATTCTGACTTACCAGTTTTTACTCATTAAAGATAAAAAAATTAATCACCATCATTTTTATGATCTGAAAGCAGAGGATAATGTTTGCATAAGAATTTCAAAAAGCTGCTTTTATTTTGTAACATTTTAATTATTATGGCTTGTAATAGCAAGCCTAAAATGTTAACGTTGGGATTGAGTAACTTACTGAAGTAACTTCTCATATGATAGTACTCTTACAGGAAATAGCAACTTGCAAAGAATTTTTTATTGTTTTGACAATATGTTGGTCTCATTTCACTCCTTCAATGCATATCTTTGCGTCACAGAATAAAAGATTAATGTGCTATTGTGTGATAGGATTCTGATGTTAAATGAAATTAAGTGGATGTTTTGCATATATCATGTGTGATGTACTGTATTTCTTAAAGGTACAGTTGAGTTGATGCTTTCCCCACACACACTGAAAAAGTGTTTTCTGCTACTCTAATTTTAGGTTGTAATTGAGACTCTCTCAGTAGGAGCGACTATGCTACTTCCTCCATTGCGAGAGAGAATGGAATTGCTACATTCTCTTCTACCCCAAGGTCCTGATAGATGGGAAAGCTTATCAAAAGGACAGGTAAGGTCAAGTAAAAATATGCTGTGCTTTGAAAGCAGTTGTGTTGGATTTTTTTGGTTTTGGTTTTTTTGCTGGAACATTTTGAACAGTGGGGTGAGCCTCATTTGCACGGTGCAGGCATGTTATTGGTGAGATGCAGTGCAAAGCCCAAATTAACAAAATCTGTAGGTAGCCTGGCTAAATCAAATTCTAGAGAGTTAGGGAGCACTATGTGTTTTCTCAAGTGAAGGCTGAATGCAGAATGGTTAGGAATTGCTGTGTTAGAGTATGTAGACAAGTTTAAAGATTAGATATTTTTGAATACTAGCCTGATTTAACAAATCTCGGTAACAGAAAAGTAACTGTTTTCTAGGAAGAATACTTGTATAATGCTTTTCCTACATGGATATCACCCTACTTTGCAAAGATCACTGGGATGTTCCTTTTCTTTCTTTTTCTTTCTTGAACATAAAGAACAGGAATTAATGCCAGTTAGTAGACTTGCCCAGTGTCCTGCAAATGGAAGGAAAGAAATTCAAGGAACAGCTGTTCCTGTCCTTGAGAGCAGTAGGAACTGAAGCTTTAGCAGTAGTCTGAGATTTAAAAATGAGAGAAACTATTATTTGGTTCTGTACACATAGGATCCTGGTCAAATCCTTTATTTTATACACTGTGGAGTAGACTGGTTTACACTGATACGGAAACTGCGAAGAAGAGTCTTCTGATTCTAATTTTCTAAAGATTTCTGAAGATTAGTGCCGGTTCAAACTAAAACCCCTGGTAATTACTAGGGTAGAACAAGTTTAGGTTTTTCAGGATTCATAACCAGCAACAGTGGGGAACACTACTGAAATCGAAGGTCATTACTGTGACCACCTCCCTTGGTCTAATGTATGCTTTTTCTGCTTTTTACTCTTTTCCTTTTTCCTGCGTATAGATTAGAATAATTGCCCCTGCCACTCCCCGAATAGTCAGATAATTAGAACAAACTGGAGAAAGCATTTGGTCCGCTGTCTTATATCTCTCTCTCTTAATCTCAGATTTTTACTAGGTATGGTCATCTAATTTGGTATATTTATCTGTTCTCTAATACTACAAATCTGCAGGAAAAAGTGGATTTTTTTTATCATGTCCTCCAGCTTATTTTCATGTTTCATTAAGATATTTTTATTGTGTAACTATGCCTGATGTTTTTTTCTTCTTAGCTCGTTATTTTATCTTCATTAACAAAGAGGTTTTTTTGTGTCTAAACATCTTTCTTTAGAGAATGCAATTGGATATTATTCTGACAAGCTTGCAGGATCACACCCATGTAGCTTCCCTGCTCGGCTATAGCTCACCGTCTGATGCCACAGAAACTTCCTCATTATGTATCAGCTATGGAAATCTCTCTGATCAAACGTATGCTGTCCAGAGCAGTCATCCGGATACTCATCTAGCTGAAATCTTAATGAAAACTCTTCTAAGAAATTTGGGATTTTATACAGTATGTATAGGCCTTGTTTTTTTGGTGTTTTGTTGTTTGTTTTTTTTTTTAAATGGTAATGAATTTTGAATACTTAGAAGGGTTAAGAGTTTTTCCCCACTTTCAAAAAATGGTGCTCTTTTTGTTTATCTAAAGTAGCAGTACCATATGTATTTGTCCTGAAATGGACTAAAATGAGTTAAATCATCTCTAACATTATAGTTCTAATGTTATTATAGTGGTATTTATTGTTTAACTTGGCTTATGTAAATGAAGATGGTTTCATATCAGACTGAAGTATTTTATTGCTCTTACTTTGGCTTCAAAATTTTTTGGAACATAGAATGTAACATATCTAGTAAGTAGATTGTATGGAACCCTTTTTGTCAATATAATCTCAGCCACCAGAGAAAGATAGAGAGACGCCAGAAACATGAATGCGTTTAACTACATTAGGGTAACTACTTCATAATAGCACAGCAAGTACAGGTTGGCCATCTTATTATATATATAGCGTGTCAAACTGATTGTTGTTCTTAAAGTTTAGGTGAGCGTAAGAGCAAGTAACTGACTCACCTTTTTATTCAACTAGCCAGTTAAATATAACAGCAAAAAGAAATCAGAGATTTTTACTTCTGTGGCATAGTATCTCTAGCTCCTGCTGGGTGAAGGTTGGTAGTTTGTTGTTCTTTTTTCTAGACGTCCGCCAGTCATCTAGATTGATCTATCTACTTTGAGTTTTCTACTTGAAACTAACTCAGTTTTTTCAATAGATTTCAGAATACAGTCAAGCAGCCATCTGCCTTCTACTGCTTTTTTTGCCTACCTAGATAATGCAAGGAGGGATTCTAATCTGAAATATTTAATGTATCAGCCCACAATACATCCTAAAGGGTTTTTACTTATTTTAACATACTGTGATTTGGGGGCCAGGGTGGGGAGTGAGCTCTTTCATCCAGTTATGCTTGGTGAGTTGAATGAAAAATACTTCTGCATCTGAAAATACCCTTTTGAGACTAGAAATGTTTGCTTGACAGTTACCACAGTCACTACTGTGACTTTCTAAATGATTGTAATTTCAAATTTGGTTATCCCATGATCCACTTGACATCAATTTCTTTGATAATTACAGGTGCACAGGGTAAAGGTAAAAAAGCTTCTTTTTAAGATGATAGTAAAGTATTATATCATTTGAAGATGGAGTTAATTGTTCTTTTTTTTGACCTTTTTGTCTTAATAGGACCAAGCCTTTGGAGAACTGGAAAAAAACAGTGATAAATTTTTACTGGGTACATCATCATCAGAAAACAGCCAACCTGCTCATCTTCATGAGCTTTTATGTTCACTGCAGAAACAGTTGCTGGCTTATTGCCACATCAACAGTGTTAGTGAGGTGTGTTTCACTGATTTTGATCATTTAGGAGGGGAAACATTATTTCAATGTGCATAAGCACCAGAATGTTGTAAAGTTCATGTTGAAAATCTTCTGAGTGTTTGAAAGCTAAACTGGTTTCAATAATGAAACCCTCAAATACATTTACAGGATTATTCTTATGTTTGTTTGTTTCCTTCTAGAATTCCAGCAGTGTGGCACTGCTTCACAAACACCTTCAGCTCTTATTGCCTCATGCTACAGATATCTATTCCCGTTCTGCAACACTGCTTAAGGAAAGCTCTTGGAATGGTAGTGTTGGGGAAAAACTGAGAGGTAAATGGAAAAATCAGTACTGGAAAAATCAGTGATGGTGGCTCCATAAGCTTAGGGCAGTTCTTGTTTGTTTAGATTCGAAGAATAGAATACCTTATTTTCCCTATATCTGTGTAAAGTAGACATCCCAAGTTTCCTCCAAAGGAGGGGATTAAGTGTCCACCCAAGGATAGTTCATGTTTTCAACAGAACATTCTGTGTACAGCAAAAATACAGAATAGAGAGGATATTGTCTCTGTGCATTGTTGTTTCAGTTTCATTAGTTCTAGATTTCTTTCTTTAATATTACTTTTTTTTGCGATTAGTGAAGAGCATGGAAGTAACATATAGAGATATAGAGTGGAGTTTAATAATTATTAAACAAGTCCTCCCCCAATTCAACATGTACAGTTGAGACTTTTGAGACAGCTGAGGTCTTTTTTGTGCAATTTTTTCTGACTTGTTAAGTTGTGCTTGGAATATAATTATATAACTAACTATAATTCAGGATTTTTTATTTTTCTCTGCAGATGTAATTTATGTATCAGCTGCTGGTAGTATGCTCTCTCAGATTGTCAACTCACTATTGTTACTGCCAGTGTCAGTAGCTCGGCCTTTGCTGAATTACCTGCTAGATCTGTTGCCACCTTTAGATCGTCTTAATAGGCTGTTACCTGCTGCAGCTCTTTTAGAAGATCAAGAATTACAGTGGCCACTTCATGGTAAGTGTAATAACTAATTTTTAATCTAAAAAATAAAGAATGACATGTCACCTTTTTGTAGTGGAAGTTTAACTTTCCCTTTTAAAATTTTTTTTTTCCTTTTTTTAAGATAGGTGTCTTGCTACATCTCCTTTTCAAATTCTTAAATGTATTAGCATCCATTGCTATGAAATATTTTGAGCCGCAGGGAAACTTCTTTATTCTGTCAACTCAGAATGTATATTGACTTGAATGGGAATCCGAGAGCAATATGAGAAGTAAATATTAAACTGAAAATACTGAGTTTGTAATACATGAAAATACCATTCTTTATTTGTAAAAGAAACACTGATTTTAGAATCATAGAATATCTCAAGTTGGAAGGGACCCATAAGGATCATCTAGTCCAACTCCTTGCTCCTCACAGGACTACGTAAACCTGAACCATATGACTACGAGCGTCATTCAGAAGCTCCTTGAACTCTGACAGGCTTGGTGCTGTGACCACTTCCTGGGGGAGCCCATTCCAATGACCGTCTCTCCTCTGAGTGAAGAACCTTTTCCTAATGTCCAGTCTGAACTTCCCCTGATGCAACTAATAGATAATTTTGTCATGATGTAATTACTTGTATGTCCAACCTTTACTTTGACTTTCCATTTTGTGATGTAATAGAATTTTAACTTAAAATCGTGAATTACCTGCTAACTTCCTGAATGTGTGCCACCAGATATTTCTGGTGCCAATGAAATAGAAATATAAAACTAGAGGTAAAGCAACTGAAATTTGTGATAGGAGGTGTGCTATACTTATTTTTCATACATTGAATTTTTCATTAATGTTTTTGGCAAAGTTTTCCGTTTCATTTGAGTGCTGTTTCCACTTGTATCATTTATCTATGTGTGTTTACCAGAACAGGAGGAAATGTGTATTGGACAAATAGGTGCTTGGGCAGAGTTTAAAAGGGCCTTTACTTCCCTGAATATGAACAGTTGTACCATGAATGGTGATGGCCTCTGCTGCTGCTGAAGTTGTAATGTTAAGCGATCTATTTGTCCTAACTGCTGTTTCTTCAGTTTACAGTTTGTTGACTGAGGGGCAAATCTGCTATTAACTGGGAAATATTAATAAGATCTGCCATTAATTTTACTAATTTTTGAATTGTTTTTAACATCTAGGCAACAGTGACTAATTTGACAATTCATTGCTAATACTTTTAGGTGGACCTGAATTAATTGATCCTGCTGGAGTGCCCTTACCACAGCCTGCCCAGTCTTGGGTATGGCTTGTTGATCTAGAGAGAACTGTGGCTTTGCTTATTGGGCGGTGTCTTGGTGGCATGCTTCAAGGACCTCCAGTGTCCCCCGAGGAACAAGATACAGCCTATTGGTTGAAAACACCACTTTTCAGTGATGGAGTAGAAATGGATATTCCTCATTTAGGTAAGCTGTTAAATGCAAGTGTCTAATTGTCATTGTAGATATTTGTGTTCAGTTTTGAAATATCAGATTATGTTTGAATAAGTCTGTAATTAGGGTTTGTCTTTCAGCATTCTTGTCTATTTATGTAGTAATACAAAAAGTTGGAAAATGGATATTTAAGTGTATGCTGTAGTTTACACAGGGTCTTGGAAACACATATGGAAGAAAAAAAATCTGCAATTTCTCAGTGAAAGAAGTAATACGGACTTCCATGAGTTAATTTTAAATGTTTTACTCTTAGATGCTCAGTATTTAACAGACATACCAAGGACTACATTGTTCATATTAATTTTTGAAAAATGTTATCGTAAATTGTATTCTACTTACACAGTGGAATTTTTATTAATTACAAATAATACTACCAACAACAAATTTCAACCCTTCTGATCTACCAGAAGTGTTAACAGGACTCAGCGTTAGTATTTCTAGTCATCCCTTCCTATCTGAATAATGCACTTGCTTCTACTTCTCTGCGGCATGTTCCTCTTAGTTCACATCTCCTCCTTCCTCTGATTCTGAATAGACTACTTCAAGACTTACTTACATGACGTAGCATTTTGAAATAGGTCCTTACAATCATTGCAAGCGTATGGCTATATAGTTCAGGTAGAATTAAGGATACAGAATTACACTATTGAAGCAGAGTTAGATAATGCTTCTAAATCTTCACAGGCTTTACATAAATTGTAACTCTAAGTCACTTTATTCCTTACCTAATGTGAGTTTGTAGTCGAACAATGAAATGTCTTGATTTTTTTATTTTAAGTTAAGTGGAGAGTGAAAGCTGTTTTATACGCTTTTAGATAGATGCATGTAATCCTCAGAATTTGCCAAGTTGAATTTCTTAGGCATTTCCCTTCTGTTAGACAAATGCATGAGCTCCTTATTAGAAGTGGCCCTATCTGGAAATGAGGAACAGAAGCCATTTGATTATAAGCTGAGACCAGAGATTACTGTCTATGTTGATTTGGCCTTGGGTTGTACAAAAGAGCCAGCAAGGAGCCTCTGGATCAGTATGCAAGACTATGCTGTTACTAAAGGTAAGATGTTGAAAATATGTGCGTGTTTGTATGTGTTAAAAGCATATTGCATGCTTCAACTACATGCTTAGCAGAATCCTATATTTTCTTTGGCAATGACTTTTAATTCTGTGACATGATAAACATAATTTATTGTCATGTTCCACAATCTTTCTTTTGCTTTTTCTGTTACTTATTTTTGACATTGGTTCCGGTGTTTGGCAAACATGTAGTTCAGTGTTCTTTTTCCCTCCAAGCTAGAAAAAAAGAGACTCCTGTTTGCTTACTCAGTTGTTGGCATTTCTGCTTTCTTGGTGGAGCAGGGTGAAACCTGGAATTAAAAAGAAAAATAGAAGGGGAGGAGGTGGGGGATGGCAAAGGAACTTGCAAAATATGTTAGGAATGGGATGAAGGGGTAAGTGATCTTTTGTTTTTCAAGTCTCTAGGAGGCTGGCCTTACAATATTAATGATTCTTCATGCTTATTGCCTAAAATCTGGGCTCCTGCTCAAGCTTCCCAGGATTACTTTTAATGAGATCCACTAAGCATTGCAGTTGTACTGTAACTCTGTCCTGGATCCAGAGATAATTTTCTCTAGCTCTAGCCAAGCTAGGCCAGATCAAGAAGACAGCAAATGGTGGTGGTGTGTGCCCGTTAAGAGCAACACAGAGAATTCTGTTGCAGAATTCCACAAAAGTAGGAATTCCAGTAAAAAACACTGGTTGTCTCTTTGCAAAATCTGAGATGAATGGGCTAATATGTATTATTTTGGTTATGGAATCAGGTGTTTTAGAAGTTGATGTGGTTCTGCTCTGTTCACAATGCAAGCTGACTGAAAGTTGTATGGTGACAGCTGGCATAACATCAAATGTAAAGTAATGGAACTTGCTGAGGAGCAAGTACGTTAGACTAAACTGTATGTAGCCAGGCAAATTTTTGTGATTTCTACTGCAGCTTGCAAGTATCTATAGATAATATTTAATAGAAAAAATATTATGAAGATATTTTTAAGGAAGTGGGACAGTAATACTTTTTTTCTCCATGAAAAATTATGATGCCTTGTGGAGGTTTGCTTGGCAGTTTGGTTATTTCATAGTAGAACAATATTATTTTTGTAATGGTTGTTTTTAAAGTGGGGAAAAATTATTTTGAAATTAAAACGTCAGTTTCTGAAAATACTGGATGAACCTTAATTTTGAGATGTTGAAGATGTCTTCTGTTAATATTAGCAGTGAAGCTTGTGCTTAAGCTTGTGCTTGTGTTAATAGTTGGTTTTCCTACTGGAGATAAGGCTTTTTCATTGTAAGTGAGTCTGCGAAATAATTCTTGAATGTGATTTCAACCACATATAAAAGAGAAGAAAGTCTCAAATATGGTGTGTTTCTAAACAAGTTCCATGTAAATCAGTGGCTCAGTAAAGAGAGGAGCTCCAATTCGGTCTCTGTGCTTGAAAGAAAGGTTGCCCCTTAAGTTCACCTCTTTGAATCTCTGGTGGCAGTTGTGTGCACACCCTTGGCTGACTGTTAGGCTTAAGCACCTTGAGCAGACCAAAATACATTTGTAAGCAGTGTGTTTATGAGTTATTCATGCTAAACTTATTTCTTAGGCATTAAAACTACTTCTAAATTGAAAGATTTAAATGGGTGAAGATTTTTTTTTTTTATGTCATTGAAAATACATTTGCTTTGTTGGAAACAGTAGCCAGTTTTGATGAATCCTTTTTATTTTCAGATTGGGATACTGCAACTTTAAGTAATGAATCACTCCTAGATACTGTGTCCAGATTTGTTCTTGCAGCTCTTCTGAAACATACAAGTTTACTTAGTCAAGCTTGTGGTGAGAGCAGGCAAGTAACTTAGAAATGTTTTTAAAAGTTCAACTTCAGTTTTTAAAAGAAAGGTTGTATGATTTTTTTTTTTTTTTCTGTTTTGTATCTCTCTTTTTGTAGGTACCAGCCTGGCAAAGCCTTGGCAGAAGTATACCGTTGTGTATATAAAGTTCGGAGTCGCTTGCTTGCCTGCAAGAACATGGAACTTATTCAGACTAGATCATCCTCAAGAGACAGATGGGTAAGACTGTAAATATCTTTTCAGTTCTTCAGGCTTTACTGTATATTAAGAAAATATTACATAATGTCAGTTTTATATGCTTTGCTGGTATTTGTGTTCTACCTTGTTGAAAAACTTTCAGGAGTTTTCAAATGAAAATGGGCAATATGTAATTAGTCTGTAGTACATGTGATACTAAATCAATTGAAGCAAATGATGGATTGACGGTATTTGACTCAAGCACAGCCTGAAGCCTAGTTTTACCTGTAAACTTAGCACTAGTATGCTGTACCATAGAAGCCTACAACTTTGATGTGGATTGCTTAGCTGTGTTGACCAGGCTACAGCTTAGTCTGGCTGCCATTCCTGAACTCAACTGAGTTATCTGGGCCTCTGATTTCTGTCCCTCTCTCTACCTCTCCCTTCCCCTTCCATGTTTACTCACCTCTTTATCCTTCCTTCCCAGCCAGATTATCTTCTTAGGCCTAACATTAAGGCTGCTTGTCCTTGTCAGCCTGACATGAATGTTAGACATGATAGCACTGGGCCTGAAACTAACATGTTGGCAACTTCCGAATCGTTTTACTAAGCCAGGTCAGAATTCATGATGGAAGTATTCATTGAATTATTCAGGTTGGGGACTGTTAGGCATTACAAGATAGTCCTTAAAGTAGGAGTAGGGTATCTCTGATTGGATTTTTAATTGCTTTTTACAATCTACAAGTGAGATATTTTTAATCAAGGAAATTCTCGTGTGGCATCAGGATTATGAAGCTCTTCAGCTATATTGTAAATCACCAGTGATGCTTTTTAAAATCATGTACGTCTGTTTCCTCCTTTGAATTAATATTAAAGGGATAAGTGTCTTTGCCCCTTCCTTTCTCATGGTAGGGGTCGAACGTATCTGCAAGAGATTCAGCACTTCTGAAAGCATTGGGAGTAGTGTGTGTACACAGGACAGTATGCATACGTTAAGCTTGGTGGTTCTCTGCCTCACCAAGCACACGCAGGGTGGTCATTTTCTAAACACTTAATAAATCTGTTGCTTCATGTTCATGTTATAGCTGTTGCGTGTGCTCACAGGTACTGTCTACTGTTTGTGTGTAATAAGGACCATTACTCCTGGAAATCCTCAAGCTTATTGTGCAGGTGCAATACAGCAAATCTAAATGTACGCAGTAGATTTGTTGCTTCAGAGGGAGATCTTGGATTTAATACTATTGGGGAAAAAAATAGCTGGTTTGCATTTGCATAGTATATACAGGCTTAGTAGTAGAATGGTGAGAGCAAATAAGAGGCACCAGAAAAATGGTGACCATGATCTGCTGCTACCAAGACCTTCTGGTTTTTTGGAAAGGAAAACTGTCAGGAGGGGACAGATGAATTATGCTGGTGGGATGTGTACGGCCCAAGATTTGTAGGATTAATTACCTTCTAAAGTATTTTATAACCTCTAATGTAACTGTATAGTTTATATTCAAAGCTTTGCCTTCTTCAGACTGTCTAAAGCTGTTTGCTGCATTGGAGAATTGTCTATTAGGTAGTATTTTGCTGGTCAGCACTTAAATCCTCAAATTGAAGGAAAGCATCAACCCAAATATATCCACTCAATCAAAAATATTTTTTAAATTCAAATTGTAAGACTTTTATTCTTCTTGTGCACCTCATATGGTAATCTTCGATCTTGGGGTCTGCACCTGTTTAATTTCATTGAAATAAAAGAGAGGAAAAAACCTGCAAATTCAGGACTGTTAAGAATAAAAACAGGAACGTATTTGGTATCGCTTTAAGTAACAAAATCTTGTCTATAGAAGTAATGTGTGAAGAAACATGAATATGATAAATCTCCTTTTTAAAGGGAGAAAATTTTATGAGACAACAGCATGTGGTTGCTAAAGGCTTTGCTGAAATGTCAAAGTTTGACAGTGAAGTCTAAACAAGCATTACAAGGAGACATTTTTCTGCAAATAATCTGAGTAATGATTGCTAAAGGAAAATCAAATTTTCCAACTTATGTATTTAAAGCCTTGAATGTGAACAACTGTCTTTTTTGTTTATTTCACACAATATCAAAAGTATCTTTTTGATGGGGAAAAAACCTTATTAAATACCTATGTCCTTTTATGTTCATCTTTCATTTTAGTGAGAATTAATTTCATTGTACGTGTATTTTTTTTAAATAAAGATGTTAGATAACCAAGAATCTGCTGATGTTGATACTCAAGAACATTCTTTTACTCGTACAATTGATGAAGAAGCAGAAATGGAGGAGCAGGCAGAACGTGACAGAGAAGAAGGACACCCAGAACAAGAAGATGAAGAGGAGGAAAGAGAACATGAAGTTATGACAGCTGGTAGTAAGTACTAGTTATGTGTGTCAATAATGCAATGTAATATGCTTTGGAACAACAATATCTTTTTGTCTCAGAGGTAAAATGGAGAAATTATTTTTAAGATTATGAAAGACTTGTCTGCTTAAACATTGTGAGAAATTTATTTTTATAAAATGGTCAAGTGCTTTTATTGGGTCAGAAAAGTCTCTTGATACAAGGGAATGTGAATACTAGGCAAGTGGTTTGCCTTTATGGGCAGTTTTCAGGGCATCTGACATGTACCAACACTGCTTATATGCGCTGTCTACAAGACCAATAGGTTTCATATTGTTTTCTCTAAACTACCGTTCAGTAGATCTCTGAGTTTTCATCAGTATTTATACATAGAATTCTTGCTGTGTTTATATGTGTTCTCTCATATGTAATAAGCTTTGAAGGGTAACGTTCTGAAGCTTGGAAACAAAACTGCTGTTGATAACAGTGGGCTGACTGAGTTGGAATTCACTTGTATCTTTGAGTATGTCTTCTTGAATCGCTTAAAAACGTGGAGGTTTTAGTCAGAGTTTGGTATTTGTACACTATTTGCAATACTTTTTCATGGGTTTTCTAAAAAACATATTCACTGTTGAACGAGGTGAGTGCCCTGGTGACGGAGTATACAGAGAAGGTGGAGTTACTGAATGCTGCCTTTGCTTCAGTCTTTACTGTGTGGCCAGCAGGTCGAGGGAGGTTCTCCTGCTCCTCTACTCTGCCCTGATGAGGCCACATCTGGAGTTCTGTGTCCAGTTCTGGGCTCCCCAGTTCAAGAAAGACAAAAAACTACTGGAGAGAGTCCAGCGGAGGGCAACGAAGAGGATGAGGGGCCTGGAGCATCTCCCTTATGAGGAAAGGCTGAGGGAACTGGGTCTTTTCAGCCTGGAGAAGAGAAGACTGAGAGGGGATCTCATCAATGCTTGTAAATACCTTAAGGGTGGATGTCAAGAGGATGGGGCCAGACTCTTTTCAGTGGTGCCTGGCAACAGGATGAGGGGCAATGGGCACAAACTGAAACTCGGGAAGTTCCACCTGAATATGAGGAAGAACTTCTGTACTTTGAGGGTAGCAGAGCTCTGGAACAGGCTGCCCAGAGAGGTTGTGGAGTCTCCTTCTCTGGAAATATTCAAAACCTGCCTGGAAGTGATCCTGTGCAGCTTGCTGTAGGTGAACTGCGCAACCTGCTGTAGGTGAACCTGCTTTGGCAGGGAGGTTGGACTAGATGATCTCCAGAGGTCCTCTCCAACCCTAACCATTCTGTGATTTTGTGTGTAAATCTTCAGAAGATAGCTTGAAAAAGGTGAACTTGGCAAACTATTGCTATAGTAACTTGGGCTTGTAATCAGGCTCAATGGGGTTAGTTAATCCTTAATTTTTCCAGTTTTAATGAAGCAACATATGGTCAGACTCAGTTGTTTTTTCTGTTGTTACCCTAGTGTTCTCAAGAACAGAAATCATGTTAACCTTTGAAAATTACTGTAGAATGTATGTGGCTTGAAAAATAAAATTGGCTGACTTGAAATATTTTCCATAGATACGTAATATTTTTTTCTTCTTTTCCAAATATTGTTCCTCTGGATACTGTTAGAATGTTTATCTTTTTTCCAGCCTCTGCTGTCATCACCTATTTTGCTGACAGTGTTTATAATTCCCCATTAGGAGTCCCATATTCCTGTTTGGGATCTTACAGACCAAAGTGTATGTTACACCTTTAGTTTCTATATGATGTGTCATTACATTCACAATACAGTAGACTTTCCTGAAAGTGTACTATGGAGTTGAAGTGCACATTCGTGAGATGATTTATGGTTCTAGAAGGTGTACACGTGTTACCTGTTCAGTAGATGCAATATGCTTTTGCTGCTTGATACGCAGTTATCCTGGGCAAATGCTCAGTGTTCTCAAATTCTACCTGGACAAGGTTTCTGGGTACAATAAAGGGAATGTATCCAGAAATATCCAGACAGACGGTAGTGTTATATGCACGAATAAGTAGGAAGATGATGATTCTTTTACTGAAGATCCTAAGAGAAGCTGATCCTGATGTGCAGTTTGTGTCCTTGATGCCTTGCTGCTTCCAACTGTTAATGTCAATGAAGGAAGTATTTAGGTTTACCTTTGCCTTTCCAAAGGGGAACTGAATCTTTAAAATTAAAATTATGAAGTCAAGAGAGCTTTAGGTCTTTGGACAGAGATGATGTGGTCTCTTACACAGCTGCTTTAGAAGAATCTGGCACCTAAGACAGCAGCAGAATTAAGCAAAGTGAAGGCTAAGAATTTTGATAGGATCTTCATTGTACTGACCAAAGCTAATAAAAGCCTGAAACTGTTTCAGCATTGAATCACAGATACGCTGGTGTCTGGAATACAGATTTACAGAAGTGTTACTTTATGTACATCTGCTAAAAGGCGAACATGAAATAATCTCTTTTTCTTTGATGCTATATAAGCAGGAGTTGGGTTGCAGTAAGACACTGAAAGTGTGTTTAGTGTTCTGTCAAATTGCGTTGTCCTCTTCATTTTAAACTTACACATTGTGTAAATGCTTTGTTTAACCTGCTTGCATGACTTCTTTTATAGCTTTGTATTATTAGTGTATTCTTCTACTGTTGGAAAAATATTTGTCATTCTTTGTAGTGGGGCAGTTTTTGGACCAAGATGTAGATGAATATTTCATTCTATGTAGCTTTTTCTAGAAGTTAAGACCTTCTTTTTGTGTTGCATGTTACAGAAATATTTCAATGTTTCCTATCAGCCCGTGAAGTAGCTCGCAGTCGGGATCGAGATAGGATGAACACTGGGACAGGGACTAGACTTGATGATCCACCTCCTCAGTCTCAGCAGG
>NW_009626701.1:16834-34445 GCF_000690535.1 Cariama cristata
AAGAATCAGCACTGATCTGACAGAAGGTCAAGATGTGTATACTGCTGCATGCAACTCTGTGATCCACAGATGTGCCTTGTTGATCTTAGGAGTAAGCCCTGTTATTGAGGAGCTCCAGAAACGAAGGGAGGAGGGACAGTTACAGCAACCTCCCTCTACTACTCCTGAGGGGATTGGACTCATGACAAGGTGAGGTTTGCTAACTGCTTAGAATAGTTAACTCTTCTCTGTTTTCTTTATAATTGATTAAATAACCTTAGTTTTCTTCTGAGGATTTTTAGATTATTATTTTTTTAAAAAGAAAATTTTTGCCTAGAGCAATGTTGTACTTTTGTTGAGAATAGTGATTTTTCTCAATTTTCTTTGTCCATATTAACTAAACCTTAATAAGAGCTTTATTCTGTGTGGACCATATTTACTTTTCAAAGTTGGGCTTAGTGAAAAATAGTAATGAAGTCCAGATCATCGGGTGTACAGATAATCTGAGGTAATTGGAAAAATTCTTTATTTTTCTAAAATTTGTTTATGTGTTTGGATTTTTTATTACCATATTTGTATTTTCTTGAACTTTACCAATGTCCTATATAGTAGTGTCTGCAGAAAATTTGTAGGATATGTTTAAAAGTAAAAATTTCAAAGCCTATTATCAAAAAAGTGCTGTTTGTGATTTGATTTTGATAAATATTCCTAACATACTGGCATGTGTAAGGCACTGTTGTTAGGTATAGGAGAATAACAAAGTAAAACCAGACAGCTCATTGAATTGGAGAAGTGTATAATTTAAATAGTACGAGTACTACATAATGTATTTTAATTTTCATAACCTGAGATATTCTTGGTAACACAGTTTTATTCTAAACTTGACCCATTTAAACTTCTAGAGATCTTTGTGTGTGTATTAGAATATAACGCAGGAATTGTTTAGCTGGTGCTACTAGTGAACTCCTGAGTCTATGTAAGCTTCTGGTGTACAGAAACTATGCTCTGATATTTTAAATGAAGATATTGATGGCGAGTTCAGAGGGAGATTATATATTTTCCGTACCCTTTTATACTTTTTGCCTGTTTTTGGAAATCTAGTCCCTAAAGCATGGGTGGCTGCCTCTGTAATTGTCAAAAGTGACTTTCATCTCTAGCATATCAACTTTAAGATGCATTTTATGGGTGGGTTTTTAATAAGTTCAGTGCTTTTTCACCCACTTACTCTGTCTCTGTTTTCTTGTCCTCTCAGAAATGTTTCTGTATACTGTATGTAATACATATACTTACTTGAATGATCAGTCATTTGAAGTTGCCATTTGTTCAGTTGACCTGTAAGGGTGTTACTCTTAACAAAATTTACTAATACCTTTTATAAGCATAATAATTGAAGCCATCAGACCACTTTTTTCCTCTTTGGTGTGGTCTTGTCGTGTTTTGTGATAGTCTGCTCCCAAGTAAAACTATGGTACCTGCTAAATTTGCCTATCAACTCTTACTTTTGCCTAATACCAGTTTTTCTTTTTGTGTGTATGTGCGCATGTGCATGAATGTATATGCACCTGAAGCAGGAGTGAAAGTCTTACTGCAGAAAGTCGCTCAGTCCATGCAAACTCAAACTACAGATTGATTAAGTCAAGAAGTGAATCTGATTTGTCTCAGCCAGAATCAGATGAGGAAGGTTATTCACTGGTAAGTAAACTAGCATTATGTATTTAGAGATTGTCAATATAATATTTAGGTGGGAAGTACATCTTAAACCTTTGTTCAGTACTGTGTTTCAGTACTGTAGTTTCTCTTCTAATAACAGCCATTGTTACGAGAAAGTAATAGTGGTAGAAAAACAATTGAAATTATTATAGCTCTGTTAACTTTCTCACTTTTATGGGTGAGCGATGCATTTTTATTGCTCAAATATTACACACCACATAAGTGCACCTAAAGAAATGAGACTTTTATTAATCTTTTAATCTAGAGTGGAAGACGAAATGTTGATTTGGATTTGGCATCATCACACAGAAAGAGGGGTAAGTTTTATTGTTTACCTAGTGAATATTGACCTGATAAATGTTAGTATTTCTTAAGTTAAAATGTGTTTGCAGTTAGATACAGTACGTAATGGCAATCAGGATGTTAAAACCGAATATTTAAAAATAAGATTTAAAATAATTGTTACCTACTCTTTGTTGTGCTAAATTCTGCTGCTTTGTGGCTTGGTTGTAGTTATAACCTAGGAAATACTACTTATTCTAGTTTCTAGAATTGTGATGCTCTTTTGAAAAAAGTGAGGATTTCTGTGAGGCTGAGTGAATTAGGAACTTTCATTCTGTTTTCACTGACATGACTTCAGGAAGAAAAAATTGGTGGAGAAGTTCAAGTGGAACCCCCTACTCTTGTGCTAACAATGAACATTTACTGTAAAATGTGCTTGAACATGGAGAACTCTTATCCAGGAAATAATGCTTCAATTTTTGCATCCTCTCAACATGAGCACACCTACAGATCTAAGCAACCGCTTCTTCCATTGCTCCAATATAAATTAGATTTTTAGTTCTTGTACTGCTTTTTGTTACTGCTTCATTCTGGGGAATCTCAATGAGCTTCTTCCTAGAAGGTAGTGGAGGGAGCAAAGGATGTTTGTTTACACAGAGACCAGAAAGTCCCACTTCAGTCTGGACGAGGCAGTGTCTCTGCTAGAATCATGACTTATGTCTGTCGTATCTGTAAAAATCTTGGGAAGAGGTTAACAGGAATTAGGTTGAGTTATGATATACCTTAGTTACAGACACCTTAATACTGTTAGGTAACGTAAGACTTCTAGTTTAATAGCTTTCATCATTAAACAGAGTACTGAGAGGTTGCTTGCTAAAGCCTTTTGGAATTGTAAAGCAAACTGTCAGTGGCAGTGCCCATTACACTTCGATTTGTAAATAATGTGCAAAGGAATTCCTTGTACATGGATGATCAATTGAACCAGTTGAGCAAATAAAGAAATTTACTAGAGCTGTTCGTATTGTGACAGCAGGATGTTTGTTGGAGTTTTCAGTGTTAGAAGATCTGATAGCCTCTGTCAGCACTCTGATCTGCAGTATATTCTTTGAAGCCACCATTTTTAGCTTTGCCTTTAATCTGACACAGAACTCTCTGTTTCCTAAAACTCACTCAGGAAATCATCTTGGGTTAGAACTGAGATACAATATATCTTATGGATTATGATTCCTGAACTGTTGGTTGGACTGATGAGGTGGTTTTGGTCATGGGCTTCAGGAGGTGAGGAATAATGCAAGGATCAACCAACCAGTATAGAAGCTTTTTATTACAGAATACCTACACCAGGCGTGCAACGCTGAAGAGAAACAGGGGTAAATGCGGTTGATCCATCCGGAACCTGAAGAAGCTCAAATAGCTCGTTTGCGAACTGAACACTGTGACAACAAGTACTGATACCTGGTTTTTGGTACTGGAGGACTTATTTGCTGTCCCCTGGTACTTACAGATTTTTTTTTTGTCTGGTTTTGGCAACTGGAAGTTAGTCAGCATACAAAAATGAAAACTTTTCTACATGTACTGGATGATATATATATATATGACAGTTTGGGCTGATACCCAATACCAGGCTCATCCGGTGAGTACAGGCGCATTTACAGGGAAATGTTCCTGATACTTATATCATGGTCAGGAAAAGATCTACAAAGATCTGTGTGATCAAGTGGACGAGCTGTTCAACTCGGTGCTATTTAAGGTCTTTCATTTCTTATGAAATGTCTGGTTTTGTGAATCCTAGTTATCTTCTAGAACTGAAACATGCCCCAGTGTTTGGTGAAGATGTAACTTGCAGCCATTTTGGATTGTCTACCCCTTGTAACATAGCCAGCACAGTGAAGTGCTAGAGATACTGCAGTGCCTAACAAGGATGTTTTGACTGGTAAAACCCCGTCAGTTTCATCTTTATTCTTGTAATATGCTGTGACTAATAAAGGGGACATATATGTTCACTGTTACATCGGCTTGAAGAATAGGAGAAATCTAGGTTCTTACAGCATATTCACATTATGCTGCGCTCTGTCCCAAGTTGCTGGCAAAAGAGGTTAAGGAGTTCCATCAAAATGACCTATGCGCATTTGAATTTGCTACATGTGTGAAGAACTGAAGGATTAGAAAAGGCTGAGTTTCCTGTTTATGGCAAGTAAACCGCTGTAGAAAAGATGACCTACAGAAGACTACAGCATTGTTTTTCAAGATGTTCTCCAGCTGGATTTTTAAGTCCCTCCAGAGTCAGATTCCTCTAAAGCAACCATTAGACATTTTGTGAGAAACAAGCAGCATATTTTTATTTGCTAGGCCTTTTTTTGAGATGTTCTTTCTGTATTCATGTTCGTACCTTGTGCTCCTAGGACTTCCACATGTAAACTGCTTTTGAGTAGAAGATGTGGAAGGTTTTATGTCCCTCGAAATGAGGAGAAGGAGAGGAGGGAAACATGTATGCCATACAGATGCTGGAGATCTCCATTTTGAGTGCTGAGGATAGTCATGTATTAAAACAGAAGTATATGTGGAAAATACTTCTTGAATTGCAGTTAACATAAAGAAAAGCCTCCCGTGTTCTCTCGTCTCCATTTCTAAAAAACAGCAGCAATCACTGTTGCTTTAAGGGACTTACAACTGAACTTCTCAAATTTTGGTTGGATTGAATATAGAGGTGGCAATGTTAGGTGGGAAAGAACAAGTGGAGTCTTATAGAAGAACCATAGGAGTCATTTCTCATTTCTTTTGGCTTAAGTTTATTACTCAAAAAATTCAGTCATGTGTCCTTTTACATGTGGTTTTTAGAATAATATCACTGCAGTTTGCAGCAGTCCCTTGAAAATATTTGTTCTTTTAAATGTATCTCCATAAACTGTGAAGGAAGTTGACGAGCAGAGCTAATTGGAGAGCGAGTTTTTTTCGTTCTATCACCATTTTTTTTCCTGTAGGCTGTACTATTTTGGAGACTTAAAAGGGAATATTCACTAAAAAAAATTCCTTAATATATGGGCATGAGGTTCTTCCTATCTCTTCTTAACAAGTTTACTAGAATTTAACCACACTACTTGTTACAGAACCCTGACCACACAAGATGTTTCCAGCTGAGGTTTTGTAGGGTTAATTTATCCTCAACTATGCTCTACGCAGAGTATTTGATCCTTGCAAAGTTGTCAAAATAATGTAGTGTGTATAGGTTATCAGTGAGTGGCTCTTTTGTAACAGGCAGGAGAGTAATTCTCTCTCGAGTGAACTGGCTTATTTTAGAACTTCTGTTTATTGAATGCAACAACTCTTCTTCCAAATTCAGATAGCATTTCCTTAATAATTGAATCTCACTATTGGTTATAGTCTGATTTTTACGGTACGAAAGCTGTTCCTATTCATAATTGCAATATAGAAAACCAGCAGTAGAAAGACTACTAATATTATAACTTGTTGTTATGGTCTTGCAGATGGGTATGGAGGGAAAGCATACTCTTTTTACTCAATTAACATCTTAGCCACTCAGTCCAATCTTTAATTGCCTTCTTCCTTAATTTTTCATATCTGTTCAGAAATATGTCTGTGGTATTCCTACTTCAGCCTGAGGATCTTTTGAGTATCTTGTCCCTTGCTATTAGTTATTTCTGAATTAGTAAATTTTTCCTTCCCTTGCTGCAGAAAAAGTCTTTTTCAGTACTTTTGCTATAAGGGTGATGAGCACATTATTATTTCCCCCTCATATCTAAGCTCTCTGGGGTTTTTTTGTTGCTTAGATTAATCTTTTTCAATTTTGCAGATCCAGAGAGTATGCATCAAAATGTTATACCTATCCTGCACAGTACCTGTGGGATAATCTACGCTGCTTTAGATACCTGACAGTAATGAATGCGTATTTAGCAGTGCAGTCATAAACATAGTTACAGACAGATAAATGAGAGTCCTCCAGTCTTGGGTTTTCTTACTTCAGATAAATCTTAATTCAGTGAATTTCATTGTGCTTGTGTGTACTGTAGCACTTTACTAACACAATTGGGCAACTCTGAAAAAAGCAGCAACTTAAATGAAATCCAAATTAAATTGAAATAATTTTGTGTACCTGTAATAATGAGTTCTGCATTTTGAAATTGAAAGATCATGTTCAAGTAAGGGATATAAACATGTCTTGGTGTATGCATATAACTGTGTTAAAGGGGATATGCTTTTTTCCCCCTGAAAAGAAGGTGAAGAATTTAGAAAGTCTGTTACCTAGGCTATACTAATTCAAACCAACAGTAAATATTTTTTTCCCAAATTTTGCTGCTTGATATATTGTTGTATTGATTGAGATGAGACTGATCATTTAAGTTTAAATCAGAATAATATGAGGAAGAGGTTTTCTGAATATGTTACCTTCTGTTTCAAATGTCTGCTTTTGTCTTCTGATTCTTGTGTGGTGTAGTGTATTTACTCCTTTTTGGCCAGTTGAGCCCCAGAAAAAAGAAGAGCTTCAAGCAAGTAACTGATGGCATGTTTATTTTTTTGTCTCTATAGCTTCCCTACGTATTTTATGTTTTATGAATTGTGTATTGCAGCTGTGCCACATTCATTTAGAAAACTCATTATTACAAGCTGGCTTATAAGGACAAGTAAAATTTTTTTTTTACTGTAAACTTAAAGTTTATTCTTATGTGCAACTCTATTCATGTGATTGTAGAGGCTTGTGGAAGTGCTAAGCTGCAATCAGTTCTGTGTAATTGATATTACACAGAATCATGCTAAGCTCTAATATACAATCATACTTTTGATTCTTACATTGATATTTAACATCTTCAAGGAAAAAGATTACTTTGTTTTAGATTTGTGTGCCCTAATTCTTAAATGTTTTTAGTTCTGAAGTATACTACTTTGACTTCTGACATTTTTGTTTTTAAACTCTATATTTATAACTTCTCTTGTTTTACATTTAATCTGTGTCTCATAATTGTTGGGCTTTTCTCCTAATTTGAAACAATTTTAGATTGTTATTGTATTTAAACATTCTTGCAGTTAATACTAAAATCATTGGCTAAGACCTCATCTTTTTTTCAAATGTGAAATCATTTAGGTTTTTATTAATATATGGTGGGGTTTTTTCTTACAAGATTTACTGACTATCAAAACTGAATTTTCTTCTGATGTTCTGTTAATCCTTGAAAGATCTTCTTTAGCTTATGTTTTAAGACATTAGAATTGCCTTTTTTTTCTTCACAAATTCTTTGATTCTGTGCTGCACTTCATAGTGGCATAGCGTAGCGTAGGACAGGTAGAAGATAGGAAGCTAATGTCACTTTGGAATGCTTTAAGCTCTCCTGCTGTTGAAAGACTGTAGGGCTTGAAGAGGCTTTTGAAATAGTTGTTGCTGTATAGGCAAAATTTTGTGGACTTAGTAATGATTTAGCTATGCTTCCTGTAGGTAATCTGAGGCTTTGTTTATCCTCTCCCTTGGGCTCAGTTCACCATACATATGCTAGGAAACTCCTGAGTGTTTTAGCACCCTTTTATTCTACTCTGTCCTATTTATCTTATGTTTCTCACCTGTCACTTCAGCATATAATTTAGTTTTTAATGGAGAGCTTTAAAACAAGTATTACAAGAATTAATATTAAAATTAGGGTAAGGTGGTATCTGTCTTTACCTTTGTTTTAAATAATGTCACCAGGTATAAGTTATAAAATTGAGTAACAGAATTTCTTTAAATTCTTTCATAGTAAACGTGACAAAATAGGTTGTTTTCTGTAACCCGGGTGATATTGCTGTGTTACATAAACCAGCAGAAAGTAGGAAATTAGATTGCACTTTGAAAAATAGTGTTTAAACTTAATCTTTGCATTGTTGAAAATAGATTTGTGTGTGTATATTTTTGTCAAATACCTAATATGACCTAAGTACTAAAGCCATTGCAATCTGTTTAGTAGCAAGTGTAAGGAATACCGTGCAAATGAAGGTGAATGCTTTTTACACAAACAGAAATGGGATGCGAACAGGTTTTTATGATTCGTAGCCCTGACAATTAAATTTTTTGGCAACTAAGTGGAGATTAACTACCCAATTTTCAAAGGAAAAGCAAAATTTCACAGTATTTTGAATCTGTAGGTTGCACGAAGGTGCAAATTATGACCTGCAGGTGCAGGTTGGTTGACAGAATAACATTTTGTCTTTACCTCGGGGCAAGAGTGCTGTGGAATGGTTGCTAGGAGAGTTGTCCTAAGTTCAAAAAATGATGTGTCTCTTTCCTTGTTTCTATGAGCAGCTGCTTATGGAGCTGCTGCAGGTAGGCAGTGTTTAAAGGTCCTGAAACCTAGTATCCAGCTGTCACCATTGGAACTCAGCCTCACCGATGAAAGAAAGCGTTCCACAGATTAATTTCTATGAATTTGTGTGACTTTTTCCTTAAAATGGCTATGTTTAATAATGTTTCAGGCCAATACCCTGTAGACAGATTTTAAAAACTGAAGTGTTAATGTAAATTTGTATGAGTACTGTGAATGGGTTGGATTCTCCAAATGATATCTGTAGCTCCTTGTGCACAAGAGAGAAAAATATTTTAAAATTCTATGTAGATTATTTAAGATAATTCAAACTAAAATTTCAAAGTGAATTTAAACATACATTAAGTTTCCATGTAGGACTCCAGACATTACCTGTCTATACAGATGGAAAGTTCTTTTGAGCAGGGTCTGCCCTCTTGAATACCTTGCATACCTCCAAGTTGGCTAACAGCATTTACAAAATATTTAATCCAAAATAACATTGTGCTTTTTCAAAGCTATGAAATATATAGCAGCTTGATTAAAACAAAGAAGCATTCTTGTTTTATTGTTAGACCTTAAAATAAATATCCGAAGTGCACAATTTCTGTTGTGGCAGATCTTTTCTTTAATATTTTGTCATTTAGCTGCAAAGCATTTTTATTCAGTGTTCTAGCTTTAAGTTGAGCGGTTTGAGTGGCTTCTAGCTTTTTGTTTTCTCACTCGGCAGCGTGTTGCAATACTGCTTAACATAATTAAAAGAAATACAGCCTTTCCTTTAGGGAAATTGCTGTAAATTTAAATCAAGTGTTTTGCTCTAAGTTGCTTAATGCATGGTATAATTAACATGAATATCCATTTTCCACCTGTATGAATAGCACCTGTTCAGTCTTTACTTGCTGTCAAAATGTGTTACTTGGTGAACTGTAATTTATGAGACTTCATTATGTATATCTTTAGGACCAATACACAGTCAAGTGGAACCTTTAAGTGACTCATGGGCTCGACTAAAACACAGCAGAGATTGGTTATATACTTCCTCCTACTCATTTGTTGAGTCAGATTTTGATCTCTCAAAATGCCTTGGAGTTCATACTTTGATTGAAAATGTTGTCAGCTTTGTAAGTGGAGATGTGGGAAATTCACCAGGATTTAAGGAACCAGAGGAAAGTATGTCCACCAGTCCACAAGCATCAATAATTGCAATGGAGCAGCAGCAGTTGAGGGCTGAGGTAAGTTTCAGTATAACACCTTTTCTTATTCTTCATATATTATACTCATTTTATGGAATTTTTTATTTTTTTTAAAAAAAAATATTGTCCAAATTCTGTCTAATAAGGACATTTTTCCTCTCTTCTCTGTTAAAATATCTTAACTCGAACTGGAAACTTTTAAGTTTTGTTTTAGAGTTTGTTTATACAAAGAATTCCCTTTTTTTTAAAAAAAAAAAAAGAGTGTTGATGAGAAAACAGTTACCTTATTTGTTCTCGCTTACAGTTGAAGATGATTTAATTCTAATTTCTAAGGATACTTGCTACTTACTTAATAGTGTCTTTTGCCTGCCTTTATTTTTAGCTTCGTCTGGAAGCACTTCATCAGATTTTAGTGCTTCTGTCAGGGATGGAGGAAAAAGGGAGTGTGCCATTAATGGGAAGTCGTCAACTGCCAGGATTTCAGTCGTCTTCATTGCTTACTTCTGTTAGATTACAATTTCTTGCTGGCTGCTTTGGTTTGGGCACTGTAGGACATGCAGGCACCAAAGGAGAGAGTGTAAGATTGCATCACTACCAGGTATGTACTTTAATAGTTTCTGCTGTTTCAATAATGAGGTGATCAAAATGTATCAGTCCTTACAATATTTGCTTGTTTGACCCAGGATGGTATCAGAGCAGCTAAGAGAAGTGTTCAAATTGAAATCCAGGTGGCTGTGCACAAAATTTACCAGCAATTATCTGCTACATTAGAAAGAGCTCTGCAAGCTAATAAGCATCACATAGGTAAGTGAAAACCAGATTTGCAAAATATGTCCTCTAATATACAGTACAACAGCGTATATGTTTAACAAAGCAGACTTTGATATTAGTGACCAGAATTCACTGAAGTGTCTGTCTGACTTCTTTTCCTGAGAGAGAGCAGCTTTTTAACCTTTTTCTGTCTTAATTTTCAACAGTTAGGCCTTTTTATTTTAAAACTTTTCAGTACTGTCAGCCTTTCTATTCCACATACTACAATCTTCTACAGTCATTCATGTCTTCAGTGCTTCAAAGTGACTTTTAGGTTTTTCAGGGATAAACAGTTTTCTGAAGAGATGAAAAGTTTCCAATCTTTTTTCCCTTTGTTCAATTGAACTTGGTTTAAACCCAAACCTGAAGAACAGGGCATCTTGCCTGTTTTGAAAGGTCTTTCACCTGTCCTTCTATACCCAGGTATTGCTGTGTGCTTTTATCCTTAAGGGGTAGCTGTACTCCTTTGTGCCTTTGTACATGCACTGACTGAGAGCTTCAGTGCAGAAGAGAGTTCTGTAATTCAGTTTGTTGGTAGAGCCTTGATGGGCATTCTTACCTCAGTTGTTTTGTTGTTTCACTTACAATTAAAATGGAACGATAAGAAATTTCTTGACAATCAACTTGGAAGTACAAGTAGAAAACTTAAGTATTTCACCCAGTTATCCTTACCCTAGAGAGAAGACTCTGGTTTGAGATTTAGCCTCAGAACATCTACATCACAAACTAGACGTACATGATAGTCTTCCTTGGACAACCTTGACATAGAAATTGCATTGAGTTAAAGGGGGTTACAATGGTACATCAGAAAGACTACCCCAAAGTGTCAGCTAAATAAGGCTAACTCTACTTGAAAATTTAAATTATTAAATTTTATTTTTAAAATAATCTATTGTTCTTGATATTCTTACTCTAAACAGCTTATTAATGAAAAACAATTTTATTTTAATCTTAGAAGCACAACAACGTCTTCTGTTGGTAACAGTCTTTGCTCTAAGTGTACACTATCAGCCTGTTGATGTCTCTTTGGCCATTTCCACTGGTCTGCTAAATGTGCTATCACAGTTGTGTGGCACAGACACCATGTTAGGACAACCACTGCAGTTGCTGCCTAAAACTGGTGTTTCTCAGCTCAGCACAGCTTTGAAAGTAGCCAGTACCAGACTACTTCAGATCCTCGCTATCACCACAGGGTAAGTATCAGATGCTCCCTTGCTTTCAGAGAACTTAATCCTTAAGCTTTTCAGCACTCTTTAAAAAGAACTTTTCTTTTGTGTGAGCTTTCTTTAGGAACAATAAATGTTGTTCAGAAGTATGTAAGTGAAGGGAGGGTAAAAGAGAGTAGTCACATTATTCGTAAGAAGGATGCACATAAGACTGATAAATATTTTTATATTGTAAGTGAGGAATTTGGACCAGAATAATTACAACTTTATGGTCTGTAAAGACTGTACTCTACTATTCCACATTTTGCCAGTGTGGCTTTGTACCTAGATCTGTTTGGTTGATATGAGGCGGCTTTCTCTTTCTGTGTAAAAGTCATTTGTGTAAAAGCAATACCAATAATGTGGTAGGAGTTCTTCAGAGCAGTACATTGTGCTTCTTTTCAGAATATAAAGTAATTTCCTGAGGAGTAGTGGCCTCTGCTAGGCCAGGGAACAGCATCCAAAATCCTGTCAACATTTAAATATTTAGTTTAACTCAGTAAAGAAAAAAACAGTGGAGAAAGTATTTTCTGTTTGGAGCAAGAGTATTATTTAATATTCTGTACATGCATCTTCATTTCAGTGTTCATACAACACATTGCATTTACCTGCCAAATCCGTTATGTAAAAAATACGACCAATAACGCCCCACAAAAAAAATACCCTAAACCAACAAAAGCAGCGCCCCATCTTTGGAAGTTGCAGTGGGATTATGTTTAATTGACTAAGTTGTTCTTTTTTCCCTAGGAAGTACTGGAAATGTATTCTTTGATTCCAAAGACTGAACAGTTTTAAGTATCTTAAAAGTAGAGTTCAAATAAGAATAATCTGGCAAGTGTTTGGTGAGGGATGGGGAAAAGTAACCTGCTGCAATAGAATGAATTAGAATTAGTGCTGCGTAAGGCCCAGTTGTCACTTGCACTGAGTTTGTAGTTGTGTCTTTATGTTATTGTTCCTTGGATCAGCTCTCAAATTCTCCTTATTTTTACTCTTTTTTTTGGGTGTGTATAGAACCTATGCTGACAAACTGAGCCCAAAGGTGGTCCAGTCTTTGCTGGATTTATTATGCAGTCAGCTGAAGAACTTGTTATCACAAGCTGGTGTGATGCTTATGGCCTCCTTTGGAGAAGGGGAAGGTGAGGAAGATGGACTAGAATCAAAAAAGGCAGATTCAAATGGAGATAATGAGAAGAGAGACTTCAGAGGTAATTATCTTACATAATTTCTGTTACAATTTTGAAATTCCAGAAAGCATAATGGAAGAAACCACTGAACGCTGAGGCCCTCACCCCCTCTACTGTATTTTGGTTATTGTTGGATCATTCTTAACTCTGTAAATTAGATTAAATAAAGTCATCAAATAATTTTGTGCTCAGATTTATATAGACTTGATACATAAAGCAGTTTAAAAGTAGGAGCAGGTTGAGAATTAAGAATTACTCCAGCTGGTTTGGAATTAGGAGGAGAATACTCGAAAACCTCGAAAAATGAGGTTTTTGTAATAGTGTTTTTCATAAATGCAGTCATAAGAATTTAATTATCTAAATTTCAAATTGCAAATAAATATAGCTTATTTCAGGAAATTGTTGTATTTGCTTTGTATTTTGCAGTTTTGCAGTCTGAGTGGATGGCAAGATGTTGACCCTACCCTGTCATATTAAAAAATCTGCGACAAAAGATTTTCTGAAATTAATGTCTTCATGTAATTTGCAGTCTTTTAATGAGCATTTTGAATTTCTGTGGAAATTGTGTGTTTGAAGAAACTTTTGATTGGAGCTTGGTTTAAGGTGTTACATATGGCTTTGGTTGTGCGTATAACTGTCTTCGCTTATAAATAATGCAATGGCTGATGAATTTGTAAGATAATTAGAAATTAGGATATAAGGTCTTTCCACAAACGTTTTCTTGATAAAACTACCTGGGAATACAAACCAAGGGTGTGAGGAAGTATAGTGCGTTGCATCAAAAATCCCCATAAAACAAAAACATACTTGGAAACCAATGGTTACATTTTATATTACAGGGACATTTATAAATAATCACATGTATAGGATTTATGTGGCAAGGTTTTGGTAGTGGGAGGGGGCTGCAGGAGTGGCTTCAGCGAGAAGAAATCAGGAGCTTGCCCCTGTGTCAGATAGAAGCAGTTTCAGCCAGCTCCAAAGCAGACCCACCGCTGGTCAGAGTTGAGCCAATCAGCAGCACTGGTGGTGCTTCTGTGATAACATACTTAAGAAAGAGTAAAAAAAACCACCGCAGAGCAACTGTGTGAGAAGAGTGGGAAAAAGGTGAGAGAAACAACTTTGCAGACACCAAGGTCAGTGAAGAAGTAGAGGGATGAAGAGGAGGTGTTCCAGGCTCTGGAGCACGGATTCCCCTGCAGCTGGTGGAGAAAACCATGGTGAAGCAGGTTGTCCATCTGCAGCCCATGGAGGACCTCTGCCAGAGCAGGTAGATATACCTTGAAGGAAGCTGCAGCATTTGGAGAGCCCATGCAGGAGCACAATTCTGGCAGAAACTGTGGCTTGTGGGGAGCAGTCTGTTACTGAAGGATTGTATCCTGTGGAAAAGGATCCACAGTGGAGCAGTTCTTGAAGAACTGCAGCCCATGGGAAGGACCCATGATGGAGCAGGAGTAGTAGAGACAAAGTGTTGTTAGGTGACCACAACCCCCTCACATTCTCGATCCCCCTGCTCCGCTTGAGGGTGGGGAGATGGAAGAGTTAGGAGTGAAGTGGAGCCTGGGAGGAAGGGATGGTTGGAGAGAAGGTGTTTTAATTTAGTCCTACTCTATTTTTCATTGGCAATAGATTAAATTAACCTTCCCCAAGTTGAGTCTGGTTTGCCCATGATGGTAATTAGTAAGTGATCTCCTTGCCTTTATCTTGACCCACAAGCTTTTAGTCTTTTCTCCCCGTCTTGCTGAGGAGCAGAAGTGAGAGAGCAGCTTAGTGGGCACCTATCAACCAGCCATCATGTAATAACTGATTATTGTATTTTTACTAACAGAACGGTTTGTTGCCAGTAAGAAGGACTGCTAATAAGGTTGTAATAATAAAGTTGTAAATGATAACTTTTAATTTAACTTCCTAGCTGCTCTCCGAAGGCAACATGCAGCGGAATTGCACTTGGGAGACTTTCTTGTTTTCCTACGTAGAGTTGTATCTTCAAAAGCAATTCAGTCAAAAATGGCATCTCCAAAGTGGACAGAAGTACTTCTTAACATTGCTTCTCAGAAGTGTTGCTCAGGTATGATCTTTTCAAAATGTGCTCAATGGTTACTTGCATTTCTGTAGCGCAGTTCCTAAAAATAAGGCCTGATAGAACATGTGTTACACAGTGAACAACTAAAGCTAACTTTAGCAGGTGTACACTAGTTACACTTTGGAGAATTGTGCACTGGTGGCATGCAGCTGACATCATGGGTGCATGCCTGATGCAGAAGTCACTTTCAGATTATTAACACATCGTTCCATCTTTAGGAGTTCCCTTGGTTGGCAATTTGAGGACTAGACTTCTTGCACTTCATGTACTAGAAGCTGTATTACCTGCTTGTGAATCTGGCGTTGAAGATGATCAAATGGCTCAGGTCTTTATATTTTGTTACAAGCTTTTACACCTGTTTTCTTCAAGAAGTCTCATTAAACTTTTAAATGTGTCATAGGTTTGTTCAGAATCCAAATCAAGTGAAGATCAGTGTAGATATTTGCTTATCTAAGAGCACTAAATGTTTTGACGTTTATACCTACAAAGCAAAGTAAAACAGTATAATATTATTTGTTGTCCTCGTCTTGGATTTAAAATGATCTGAGTTATGTTCTAATACACCAGGTTGTTGAACGGTTATTCTCGCTTCTGTCTGACTGCATGTGGGAGACTCCAATAGCTCAGGCTAAACATGCAATTCAAATAAAGGAGAAAGAGCAAGAAATGAAGCTACAGGTAATAATGCTTTTACTTTCTCTCTTGACTGAATGCAACTGAGTTACATTTACCACAAATATTTTGTCCTTTTTCTGGTAGAAGCAAGGAGAGTCTGAAGATGAAGATGAGAATCTTCCCATACAGGAAGTGTCCTTTGACCCTGAGAAAGCTCAGTGCTGTGTAGTGGAGAACGGGCAGATTCTCACTCACGGTAGTGGAGGTAAAGGATATGGTTTAGCATCCACTGGAGTTACTTCTGGGTGTTACCAGTGGAAGGTAGGTTGCATTAAAGTGTATTTCTTAATTTGTTTTGGAAATATACCATGATTTATAAACAACAGCTACCTATGGTTTTTTCCCTTATGACAACATTCTTGAGCAAATAATGTTTTGGCAGTGTTAGGTTTATGGCTGGACTCAATAATCTTAAGGGTCTTTTCCAACCTAAATCATTCTATTATTTTATGATTTTCAATCCAAAGTGAAGAGTTTGTGGCTGCTTTAGAGCACTGCCATTTGGATATTTCAGTACACAGATTGGAGACTGCGAATATGTGTTGTGTATTTGTAGAGTTGATGGTACTTGTCCCTAAGATCCATAGTCAGCACAAAGGTGCATTTTGTTGCAAAAGTTACCTACTGAAATATGTAGATTTTTAATTTTTTCTTTAGAAAAATAGTTCACAAAACATTTTACTGTCTTGCAAAAAGACACGTCAGCCTGTCTGACTGACAAGACTAGCTTTTAATACATCATTTGGAGTGATTTATTTTTTTTTCCCGGAATGTTAGATACATACACAGTTGTAGTCCTTGTTAGTATCATCTTTGAGTATAACACCTTCACTTCTTTTTTTTTTTTTTTAATTGAATCTGTGTAAATCACTCACTGTGAACATGAGGAGTAAAGCATATTTATTTCTGTAATATTATTTTTAACACTTGTAACCCACCTCTGGGTGTGTATGTTTTGAGTCTGAAAAACAAACCAGCTTCTTTGTATATTTACATACAGTTTTCTTCATTATTGTTAGGTTAAGTTTAAATGACTTGTTAATGACTAACCTTATACACCAAGATGTCATTTTAGAGGTAGAGCATGATTTTAGCTTATTAGCTTCTTATTTTTTATTTATTAAAAGTTTCTGAGTAAAACAGTTAAAAGTATACATAAATATGTGTAAGATAAATTTTCATTGCTTTATTACATTAAAATGTGTATTCTTGACTTTTTTCCCGTTTGTTTTGTTTTGCTTTGTAGTTTTACATTGTGAAGGAGAATCGAGGCAATGAAGGCACATGTGTAGGAGTTTCTCGCTGGCCAGTGCATGATTTTAACCATCGCACTACCTCAGATATGTGGCTATATAGAGCCTATAGTGGTAACCTTTATCACAATGGAGAACAAACTTTGACTCTGTCCAGCTTTACCCAGGGAGATTTCATCACATGCGTATTAGATATGGAAGCAAGAACTATTTCCTTTGGTAAAAATGGAGAGGTATTTAACATCGGGTTTTTTTGTGTTTTTTTTGCAACAGTAATTTGGCATGGATATTTTATATAAAGCTGAGCATGGTACTTAAGACACATGACGGTTTCAGCACTTACAAGGATTATAATACGGGTCTAACTTTGTCACGTTTCATATTTTTGCTTGTTAAAGTGTTCCAAGTTTGAGGGGTTTTGTTTTGTTTTTTAACCAGGAACCAAAACTAGCTTTCGAAGATGTGGATGCAGCGGAGTTATACCCTTGTGTTATGTTCTATAGCAGTAATCCAGGAGAGAAGGTAACTTAAATGTTCATCTGCATAGGTGTACTGGTTTTGGCTGGGATAAAGTCAATATTCTTCACAACAGCCTGTACGATGCTATGTTTTGGATTTATGACCAAGGCAGCATTGATAATGCACAGTGTTTTAGCTATTGTTGAACAGTGTTTACATAGCATCAAGGCTTTCTCTGTTTCTCACTCTGTCCCTCCCAGCCGGTAGGTTGAGGGTGGGCAAGAGACTGGGAGGGAGTGCAGCTGGTCAGCTCCCTTAAAGATACCAAAGAGATATACCATATGATATAACATCATGCGCAGCAATCAAAACTGCAGGGAAGTTTGCCAGGGGTTTCGGTTGCTCAGGGACTGTCTGCACATTGCTAAGCTGGTGGTGAGCAATTGCATTTTACATCACTTGTTTTTCTTTGTTTTTTTTTATTTTGTCTCGCCCCCCCC
>NW_009626701.1:34470-39980 GCF_000690535.1 Cariama cristata
TTTTTTTTGTTTTTTTTTTTTTGTTGTCCCCCCCCCCCCCCCCCCCCCTTTTATTTATCTCAACCCACGAGTTTTCTCACTTTCACCCTTCTGATTCTCTTCCCCATCCTGCTGGGTGAAGTGATCAAGTGGCTCTGTGGGGCTTAGCTGCCTTATTGGGGTTAACGCTTAACAAGAGGTCATAAGTTTATCCTTTCCCTTCCATTCTCCTCTGTGTCAATGCTGGGTTTTTTGAGGGTGCAGGTGTTAGCTAACAAGTGCTGACAATGTCACTGGTTTTTCATTTTGGTTTATGACATACATAACACCACGTTACTTGCACACTAGCTAGACTTTTCATAAATTCCTATATTGTGCAATCTATTGTAAATTTGAAATGTATTTCATTATTTAGTGTTGATTCACAGACTTAACGTTCTACGCACAAAATTGCATTCCCCAGAAACCAGGGAGATTGTAGTATTAGGAATTCCAGATAGTCTTATGTGAGAAACCATGAACTAGTGTAATTTCAGCATCCTTGAGTTTGAAGGGATGCAGGTTTTGATGAGTGTTAAGGTGGATTTCTTAGGGATCCCAAGCAAAAAAAAGACAATGCTAGTAATTTTTTCTATTAAGCAGGAGACTCCTGTATTTGTAAAATGAACTACTTCTGGTACATTGAGAAGATAACTTTTAAATTGTTCTCTGTGAACACTTAGGTGAAAATTTGTGATATGCAAATGCGTGGTACACCAAGAGATTTGCTGCCTGGTGACCCCATCTGTAGTCCTGTTGCTGCAGTGCTGGCAGAAGCCACTATCCAACTCATTCGTATCCTTCATCGCACAGACCGTTGGACACACTGCATCAATAAAAAAATGATGGAAAGACTGAATAAAATTAAAACATGTCTTAAAGAAACAGGCCAAAAACTGAAGAAAAGTCGCTCAATTCAAAGCCGAGAAGAGAATGAGGTGAGAGAGGAGAAAGAAAATAAAGAGGAGGAGAGAAGCAAACATAGTAGGCATGGTCTGGCTGACCTTCCAGAACTGCAGTTGAAGATGCTCTGTGTGGAAGTGTGGCCTGTTCTAGCAGTAATTGGTGGAGTTGATGCTGGTCTCAGAGTTGGAGGTCGATGTGTACACAAGCAAACTGGACGTCATGCCACCTTGCTTGGAGTAGTGAAGGAAGGCAGTACATCTGCCAAGGTCCAATGGGATGAAGCAGAGATTACTATCAGGTATGCTCATTTCCTACACTTTTCACAATCTAGTGGTGTTTTGTGCTTGGAAATCTTCGGAAGTAACATACGTTTTACATTAGAGTCAGGATGATCAATGATTTTAAGCTTAAACTTCAAAATTTGACTTTTTAAAACAAACAAATGGTATGAGTTAAATTTTTATGCTATCTAGTAATAAAAGCCTTGTATATCAAAAAGAAATTTGATGGTTTTGAATTGATAAGCATCATTAGACTTCTTAGATTTGACCTCTAGGTTTCAGAGTTAAGATGTGACCAGCTTACCAGTTTTCCTAGATTTGAAATGAGCATTGCTTGTTTTAGAATTGGTATGCATTGGCTGACTAAAATGTTATTGCTGCCTTAATTTACTACAGCTTCTTGGTTGTGTCTGTAAAGAACACAGATTTTTATTGGGGGTTAGTGCACACTTTTGTTGTAAATGATGAACCTGGTTCTGAAGAGAGACCTGATTCAGTTTATCAGAGTTGAGAAGGCGTGTCTTTGCTGCATTGTCATTCCCTTCTTAGGGGATTGGAAATTGCTCTGTGGAGCTTGAGGAGTGGTTAAGGTGAGGAGGTGGGAGGATTCTCTCTTCTTAATGGTCAGTTGGATGATGTATTCAAATTAATGCTGCCTTGAAGTAGTGTTTGTTCATTCTCTGACCAGCCTTAGAGTGCTAAAGGAATGCCCCTGTATTAGATGTTAGCACTCCGGAGTTGTTGTTCTGCAGATGATGATGAGAATTGGGGAGGAGGCTGGAAGGAGATGCTCCTTTTTCCACCTGTCTTGCAGACATGCCTTCACAGGGAAGGTGCTTGGAAGGACACTCTGAAATGAAGCTAGTGGCTTCTCTGGTGCGCTTGCAGGAGTTGCCTGTGGTTTTGGGTGGGAAAGATTTCATTTACTAAATTTCTTGAATACCTTCTGGCTACAGCTAAACCTTAATCTTCTGGAGAAACTGAGCAGTAATTTTTTTTATTTTTTTTTTACCACCGGTTACAATTACATTCTGAAACAACCGAGATCAGTTCACATCTTAGAAACTGTTGCAACATTATGCCTCTTTTGTCCTTATGTAAAGGCTGTTGTCACTTTAACTAAATATACTGAAGTGCAATTGATTGTCAAATTTAATTCCAGATACAAATTCTTTCAAGTATGCCCATGTGACAGTATTGCCTTAAAGTTAGTGTGCCCTTAAAATAATTTGAAATATTATTTGAGTGAAGTGGTACAGCGCTTGAACATAGGGAAGCTCTTGGTAATGCATTGAATTAAGTTCAGAATATACCTTCTTAATTAAAACCAGGCTAAAGCTTGCTTTCATTTTTAGGTAGAAGTTTACGTTGTAAAATGGGAAAACATTTTGGGATTATAAAAGGAAGATTTAAAAGTCCTTTATCTGCTGGATGTATGGAAAATACAAGATATGTGGAAATATAGGCTGGTGAATTTTTGTCATGCTTAGAATGAAAATTAGTCAAGTGTAACAGTCCTAAATATTACAAAAAATTATCACTAAACATAGATGGACAGATAGACAGACATACATTATGTGTGTCTGTTGGGTTTTCTGACCTGTGTTTTTAAGAAAGTCACTATCCTCTCTAAGTAATCTGTCCTGTTATAACCAGAGACAGAATTATCATAAGCTATCAGTAGTGTGCACCTTGTGATGAATAGTTGAACAGAAAGGTGAGGTCAATCAAAGCTTTTCCTTAATGTGAAAAAAGTTTAGGAGTGTTTTATTTCTAAGCTTTTATGCCTATTCACAAATTCAGCTTGGGTATGATGATAAAATTTGGCTTAAGGTAGTTTTTCTTAGTAGAAGCCAGTTACGTATTTCTAAATAGTATAGCAGAAACCTCTGTCAGCATGGGATTGATAGCTTCTATGATGCTTCTGGGTTTTAATGCTTGTTTTTGAAAACCTGTGCATGCTCTGTTGCCTTTACTCTGGTACCATATCTCCCCATTTTCTGATCATAACCTCATTTTCCCCTGTTTGCATTTAATTTTTAGAGTCAGTTTATTTTATTAAATATATTTTACATCTTACTTTGCCTACATTATTTCCTGTACTTTCCTCCTGTCTCTCCCTCACTTGCTTTTTCCTGTGTCATTCTGATCTTTATTAAAGCTTCCCAACTTTTTGGTCGCCTAGTGATACTCCACTGTATAATCTGGAGCCCTGCGAACCACTGCCTTTTGATGTTGCAAGATTTCGTGGGCTGACAGCTACTGTGTTGCTGGACCTTACCTATCTGACTGGTATTCATGAAGATATGGGAAAGCAAAGCACCAAGAGACATGAGAAAAAACACAGACATGAATCTGAAGATAAAGGGGAAATGGACCAGAAAACGGAGGGTGATGTTGGATCAGATACACGATTAGGACAAAGTGCTGATGATAACAAAGGACATAGCGCTATAAGCTCTAAGTTGGAAAATGAAATTGCTTCCTTTTCTTTAGAACCGTCAACACTAGGTATGGAATCCCAACACCAGCCTGCTGAAGGAAGAAAAAAGAATCATGAACATACCCCAAGAAATCATGATATAGTGCAGTCAGAAGTCAGAGCCGTACAGCTATCATATCTTTATCTTGGTGCTATGAAGTCACTTAGTGTTCTTCTTAGTTGTAGTAAATACGCTGAACTACTGTTAATACCAAAAGTCCTGGCAGAAAATGGTCACAACTCTGATTGTGCTAGTTCTCCAGTTGTTCATGAAGATGTTGAAATGCGTGCTGCCTTGCAGTTCCTGATGCGACACATGGTGAAACGGGCAGTCATGCGTTCACCAATTAAAAGAGCTCTAGGACTGGCAGATTTGGAACGAGCACAAGCCATGATCTACAAATTAGTGGTTCATGGGCTGCTGGAGGATCAGTTTGGTGGCAGACTTAAACAAGGTACATTTTCAAAATTATGGAAGTATAGTGCTAAATTATTTTTTTATTTCTACTAAAATAAATAGTAACAGTGATAATACAAATAACATAATCCTGTAATTTTGTAGTGATTATTCTTCTGAGGAATATTAATTGGACGGAGAAATTTTACAAAGATGTTTTACTGTTTAGTTGGTATAATACTGACTTTTTTACCTTTTCCCCAATTCCTTAGTTTAACAAAAAGTGAATGCATATCTGTCAATCAGAAATATAAGAGTTTCTGATTTGTCTTTAATACTTCTTAAAAGTGATAAGTTCTGTATATACTTGTCAGAAGGATTTGCATGTGACGTAAGTATCAAAGTTAGTTGTTGTTAAATGTCATTGTATGCAGTCACGTTAACAGATGATGTTGAGCATGTGTGTGTTCAGGGTGTAAGTAACCTTTGTTTCTGTCTGTGAAAATCTCTGTCAGTTGTGGGGTTTTGGTTTGGGGGTTTTGTTTTCTGAGGTTTTTTTCAGAGATATTTGGCACTGTACTCACAGAACCTGAAGAGAAAAAGTGTGTTGTTACTTTTTTCTTAATACGTGTGTTACAGTCTGCATCTTCAGCGAAACTATTTAAATAGTTTAAACAAAGGAAAAAATACCTAAAATATTAAAGTGAATTACTGCACTGTCTGGCCTTTTACTATCTTAAGGACTAGTTCTGAACCAACCAAAAAACCCCTTCAAAAATCTATTACTTAAACAGCTCAGTTAAAAATAGCTTTATAGTTAATCAGCTCTATTTCCATATCTGAGACTGCTTTCCCTTTTGCCTAAGAAAATAGCTGTTACAATCATAAATCTAAATCTCTAAATCTAAATATCATAAGATCTAACCAAGTAAACGGCTTCTTTTATCATCTGGAAAGACTTGTTTACTATTTGCTTTGTATCGATATGATGACAGCAAGAGCGGATATACTGATTTCTTTACATAAGTTCATGAGTTACTGGCAGAAGTATTTGTATGATGTGGATTTCTGCACACCCCTTTCTTTGGGGGGAATTTTAAATAGTTATTGTTATTTTTGAACAGTTAGCCACAGCTACTATTTTGCTCTACACAATTATATTAATGGTCCTGTAATGTCCTTTTTCTTGTTGCAGAAGTAGATCAACAAGTAGAAGAAGGTGATCAGTCTCAGCAAGCCCAAACACCAGTTACAACCAGCCCTTCAGCTTCTAGCACAACGTCTTTCATGAGCAGCTCTCTGGAGGATACTACCACTGCTACTACTCCAGTAACTGATACTGAAACAGTTCCAGCTTCAGAATCACCTGGTGTTATGCCTCTCAGTCTTCTTAGGTTAAATATTTTTATTTTCAGTATATATGATT
>NW_009626701.1:40003-82012 GCF_000690535.1 Cariama cristata
ACATACAATACACGTCTTTAACTGTCTAAGTCTTTGAAAATGTTAATGTTTGTATTTACTGTCAAGAACTGCCCCTGCAGAGGACAGTGTTTAATTTGTTACTTTGCCTTGCAGGATATGTGTTACTAGAAATAAAAAGCTATTAAGCTTTTTTTATACACTGTATATATATGTGACATCTGAATTCTTCAAGACAGGAGAAAATATCTTCCTTATGTTGTCCTTCAGTTCTTAAGTTTATTTAGTATAGTTTAAATTACAAATCTGTAAAATTCTGTATTTTTAACGAATAGTTGTTGATTCTCAAACTAGTGTAGATCTTTGTAGGTAACATCCTGCAAGAAAGACCTCGTTTCATTCAACCCTCGTATACTGAAATGGAAGTAAAATAAAGCTAGTTAATCCACAGAGGCTATTTGTGATGTAGAAGGAAATGTGCTTTACATTGAATGGAGTTCTAAGTTTATTAATTTTGTTGATGTATCTGACCTCTGTTCCTAGAGGTTTTGCAGATAGAATTTGACAAAAACCAGGACAATGTCCTGTTACCAGTGAAAGTAAAATAGTCAACTGATTTGTTAGTCAGGTTGAGTTCTGAACAAAGTGGGGAAATAGGACGAGTGTTTATTTCTCTCTTATCTCCTAGGACAGCTCTTGGTCTGTAAGGGGTTTTTCTTAGGTGCATACTTAGAATTTAACTTTCCAGGCAAAGGTGGTAGGAATGAGCTGTTCCAACATATTTTCTGCCTGCCTCAATGTATGTGTTGTGCCTTACCCTTATAAAACTCAATTACTGTAAAGTATGACTTGCCAGGTGCACTGTAATTTGATATATTTCTTGTGTCAGACCTTTTTCAACATAGCTCTTTTTAAAATAAATGTATATTGTTCTTTTTTAAAGGCAAATGTTCTCCAGTTATCCTACTACAACTGTACTTCCAGCACGACGTGCTCAGACTCCTCCAATATCTTCTTTACCAACATCTCCTTCAGATGAAGTTGGGAGGAGGCAAAGTTTGACTTCTCCTGATTCCCAGTCTGCGAGGCCTGCCAATCGTACAGGTAAACTTGTCAATATAGATAGAAATGTGGATGAGTTAGTAAATTCGCAGAAGTTCAGTGTAGTTTTTTAAGATATTGAAAACCAACAGGATTTCTTTTTAATGCAACCTAACATGCAAAGCATTGTTAAAAACTTTTTAATGACTATCTTAGGACAAAAAGCTGTAGATTGTCTAGCTGTAGACTTTATCAAGCTAATGAAATTAGTTTTTAAAAGCTGTGAAATGGATTGCAAACTACATGTATAAAACAAGAGTGCAGTATAATTGGTAATTACTTCAAAATGTTAATCCAATTTGAGCTAGTTTCCTTGGTTGTGTGCCACTGTTTAGTGCACTAATTTTCTAGCTTTTGCTAGATCATATACCATACAGAAAACAAGACCTGTTGTATTTTACAATGTGTACACCAGTATAGCTCCTTCCAATTAATCTTGTTTAATGAGATAGAAGGGACTGTCCAACCTTCATGGGCTTCTCATGCTGCTGTCTGGAATCATATGAAGGTAATGAGAGGCTCCTGTTCATAGAAGTTTTATTACTGCCTGCACTGTACTACTCAAAACAGAAGCTTGCTCTATTCCAGCGTCTATACAGAATGCAATAGCAGGAGACTCTGCAAATTGTTACATGAGAATCTTGAGCTTCTAAAGAGCACAAATGAATATTGTGATGCAAAGGAGGCAATACTAAAAAGAAAAATACAAGTCTGTGTATATGTATTTTGTATTAAATGAACAGAAGAGACTGACTTAAAGTATATTCTTCAGATTTTATACTCAATGCCGAGAAACAAAGTCCATGCTTTAAAATTCCCAGCTGATACAACTTTTTATTCTTGCCCTTACGTCCGTGCTATTGGTTGGGTCTTTTAGCTGTTTCATTTGTTGCGCAGCAACTTGTCTGCTCAGTTTCACTTTTTTTTTAATGAGATGGCTTGCTTCTAGTCATGATACTGTCTTTACAACAGTGTTTGTTAGTACATTGTTGATGCATTTGTTGATGAGACCTCACTTTTATGGCAAATGATAAGGAAACTGTGGGTTTGGGGCAGTAACTGACCCTTTTAGAGTTCATTGAAAGACTCTTGGCACAGAAATATATCCATCATCTGCAAAGAGATTTTTCAGCTATGTCACCAGCTCAGTTGAGGTCTCTTCCTGTACTGTAAGAGGAGTGTGTATTGGTGTGATCTCACAACATTTAGGAATCTTGATAATTTGGACAAGGATAACTATCTAGTCTACCTAAATATAAATCAAATGGATAATTTGAAACAGTTTTAAATGGAAATAAACATCTTAGAAATATCTTAAAAGAAATGGTTCTTTGAATATCATCAGTATCTTACTTGATTAAACAAGAGACTTACGTAATATATATGTTACCAATAAGAATGATCACTGTCTGGTTTCATTACAGAAAGTATCTTACTTTCTGGAAAGCAGTAGAGAGGGGAGTTGTTAGGGCAATTATTCCCTTATTTGAAGCTAATATATCAAAATAAGGTGTAGTAAAGTAACTCTATAGATTATGTGCTTTACATTTAACATTTTCTGTCTTTTAAGCTTTGTCTGATCCAAGCAGCCGACTTTCAACATCCCCTCCTCCTCCTGCCATTGCTGTTCCGTTGTTAGAAATGGGGTTCTCCCTCAGGCAAATTGCAAAAGCTATGGAAGCTACAGGTAATTTATAACTATAATATCAGTTTAAACTGAAAAATTAGATAAATATGAAACACTTTTTTCCAATGGAATACTTAAAAATTAAGTTCTGCAACCATTTATGTGGAAAAAAAATTGATATCCCCCCTCCCCGCCCCCCCCCGTGATATAATACAGTTCGAAGACATGATTTTCCTGCTTTCAGGTGCCAGAGGAGAAGCAGATGCACAGAATATCACAGTGCTGGCCATGTGGATGATAGAGCACCCTGGAAATGAAGATGATGAAGAGCCCCAGTCGGAAGGGACTGCAGATTCACGACATGGGACAATAGTCTCTGGAAGTGGTGGAAAATCTGGTGATCATTGTTATTTGCAGTCACCAGGTGATATCCCTTCTGCCGATGCCACTGAAATGGAGGAAGGCTTTAGTGAAAGGTAAGATGTAGTTTTCTTATCGTTGCTTGTGATCTGTTGCTGAAACTCAAAATCTCACAAGTTTGTTGTTGCTGACAGAACATTACTTTGTAACGCTGCTTTTGAATTTTGTTACAACATGAGTGAAAGCAAAGACACAATTAAATTAGGTGTACATGGTGCATTTATTTTCTAGTATTGTTTGTACACAGAACTGAGAAAGAATGTAACTGAGCTCCCTTCCAAAAAAAAGAGGAAGGAGAAACGAAAAAAATGAGAGCATATATCTTACATTTTACCTAAGAGACCTAGTAGTAAAGCAAAATTTCATGGGAGTATTTTTTTTTTATTGATTCAGTGTATTCATGAGCACTTAGTTTTCTACATATTTCTTTTTAAATTAATTTTTTATTTGTCCAGAGAGGATGAAACTGAATTGAAGTTTACATTCTCAGTCACCTTCACAACGTGAGATCTAAACTATCTATTAAACAAGGAGAGGTGGTTGTTTTTCTTTTCTTTTTACTCCTGAAAGTAGTGGTTATATTTTTAAGTGACACCTATTAGGAATCATACTAGCTTTTTTGTTAATAGGGAGGATGACAATTACAAGATGTTTTGAGAATACTTTAGTTCGGATTCCTTGGTCCTGCACACATTTTTAAGTTGCCTCGGTTACTTTGTCCCAGGTAAATTGTCATTTCATGGAGAACTCAACAGATTTCAGTTGGGAGAAATAAACTAAGCATCAAGTATTACTAAGTAACTTAAATTCATGTTTTGCAAAAGATTTTGGGCAAAAGGGGGAAAGGCTGAGGCCGCAATAACAGAAATGTTGATTTTATTTCTTTTGAAAAGGAGAAGAAACCTGCTGCAAGCTGTAGTTAACATTGACAGTATAAAATGAGTGCTCTCCAAAAAATTTCTGCAATGCTTAGGCCCTATGGAGGCATCGAATAGGTGCTGACATTACTGCATCTAATTTGTTTGAGGTAAATCTCACAGTCAGAAAGACAGTACTTATGGGCTGCAGTGGAACTGTAAATTCTTGAATTCCAAATTCCCTTTTTTTCCTTCTGTGAAAGAAAAAGAAATGCCAATAAATAAGATCTTAGTGTTTTCTTCTGCTTACTGTATGTGGCTGTTTAAAACTTGGTTTGATTTACCTGTAAATTACAAATTCTTTGTAGCCCTGATAATATGGATCATGTGGATAATGCAGCTTCTGGAAGTGGACCTCCTTCTAGAAGTCGGTCAGCTGTAACAAGAAGACACAAATTTGACTTAGCTGCCCGAACATTGCTAGCACGTGCTGGTAAGTTTACTGAAAGATTTCCGAGGTCTTTGGTCATCCGGTAAATGAAGAGGAGGGGGAATTGGTACTTTGTATGAAAGTTTCAAAACTTGCTTTCACATGTGTGTATCAGTGTATATTTAACATCAAATGTTTTATGTGGTAATAAGTAGATTATCTTTAGCAGAAGAGTTAAAAATAAAAGTACTACTTTCCTTTCTTCTTTTTTTTTTTTTTTTTTTTTTTTTTTTACTTGAGCGGGATTATACCGCTCTGTACAGGCCCACAGGAATCAGAGTCGAAGAGAAGGGATATCTTTGCAGCAAGATCCAGGGGCACTTTATGACTTCAACTTGGATGAGGAGTTAGAAATTGACCTTGATGATGAAGCAATGGAAGCTATGTTTGGGCAAGACCTGGCTAGTGATAATGATATTCTGGGAATGTGGATCCCAGAGGTATTGGATTGGCCTACCTGGGTGTGTGTGACTGCAGCGGGGGCTGCTTTAACTTACTGCTATTTGCGTGTTCGTATTTTAAAGTAACATGCATATGCTTATAGCCTGTTTGAAAATAGCTTACTAAATGCCAGCAATGCTTAAAATCTTCTTGTATTCCATAACTTGACTTTTAGATTAAGAATAGTGCTTTCTCGTGTTTCTTGCTCTGCAGTTCTACATGTACATAGTTTTTTTTCTCCCTGCCCTGAAAGATCAGAACAGAACGGGTATAGTTGTTGTTTTGATGATATCACTTAGAAATCAAGTAGGTGTTCCAGCTTGCTTAGCTGTGTGAGATAAGAAACACAGTTGTAAATGTTTGTTCTACTTCAAAAAAAACAAAACCAAAAAAATGATCTGTAGCACTTAAATCCATTTTTCTTAATTTAGTCATGTCATGTATTTCATTCTCTGGGAAGGATATGGTGACAGTTCTCACTCAAATGTTTTATAGCCCACTAAAAATACATTTGAGGTGGAAAAGAAATATAATAACAGCATCTTGTTAATCTTTGAATTATCCACGTCAAATTAGACAAGCAACCCACAAGACTAAGCTTCCATCTCCTAGTTTCAATGTTACCTGACTCTAATATGGAAGCAAGTTTCAGTATGCATATTGAATTTTTCAGACAGCTTGTTTCATTGGAACATCACAATGAAATTACTGACTTAGGACAGAAATGTAGTTTTTGAAAAATTAACTTTATGTTCAGACAAAACCTTGGAATTTATTGACACAAATGATAATTATTGTTGCACAGCAAATGTAAAGTCCGATTGTCTGAGAAAAAAGGATTATTTTTGTTTGTTGGGATATAGTCTCAGTCAAGTTCTGAGAACTAGATAACTTAATGACAGCATTGAATGTGAACTAGCAGAGTTATATGTGAAAAGTTATGCTGTCAAGAAATTTGAGTCAGATCTGAAATGAAAATCTCATCCTCTGAAACTTTACTTCCAAATGTTTTTCCAGTTCTGAGATAGTCTGCTCTTCATTATGTCATAAATTGTCTATTTCTGCTTTGCTTTTGTGCAAATCAACCATATAAATATCACTCTGTGTGTGTAACAGAAATGGGCAGGAACATCTACCTAAGAATATTGGCATGTTTTATAGCTAATATGAAGATATTTATTCTATACAAATAACATGTTGAAATGTTACAATGCAGCATGTTTGTGAATCTGAAGACAGAGAAGAAGTAGTGGTTTGTGAACTGTGTGAATCCAGTGTTGTCAGCTTCAATCAACACATGAAAAGAAACCACCCGGGCTGTGGTCGCAGTGCAAATCGCCAGGGCTATCGTAGCAATGGTTCTTATGTAGATGGATGGTTTGGTGGTGAATGTGGAAGTGGGAATCCTTACTATTTATTGTGCGGCATCTGCAGAGAGAAATACTTAGCCCTGAAGAGTAAATCTAAAGCATCAACTTCTGAAAGGTACAGAAATACAAGATAGTGGAATACTATCTTGTGTAAAGATATTCTGTGTAAGGAAAGAAACAACTTAAAAATGTTTACTAGCATCAACATTTTAAGAACTTGATTGAAGAAATCAAATTTCTAGCAGAATTTGTCTTTATTTTAACTGAGGCTTAGAATCATTCTCTGTATTCAACAAATGCATATTTAGAAAACAGGTTGTCTTGCTATTTCTATTTTTTAAATGAAAAACAAGGAATTATTTATTGGGATGTTACCTACTCTTGTTGACTTTTGAAGACTTCCTTTTTGCCTGACAGTTCCAGTATTTTTTATCAGCCTTTCTCACATCAGTACTGCAAAATGTTTCCCCCCTCCACAAACACTTTTAGAAGCCCTTTTATGTATTTCTCTGTTACTAGCCATTTCCAGAAATCATATATGTATTGACCTAACAGTAAAATAACTTAATAGTAAACCAAGTTTAAAATTATTATGCATATATGTAAAATGTTAGAGCCATTCAGTTATTTTCTTTGTTATTTTTTCATACAGGTACAAAGGCCAGGCTCCTGATTTAATAGGTAAACAAGACAGTGTCTATGAAGGTATGTTTTTAAGTTACTGAAGGTACTAATACTTTGCACTTGCACAGTGTTTTATTTTTCCATAAAGGTACTTCCATGCAAATAAGTCTGTCATGAAACTATACTTGAAAGTATACTTTAAAATCTTCTCAGACTAGATGTAACATTTTAAAATTTTTTTTTAGTTCAAATGGGAAAAAATTCAGTGACATTTTTTCCCGTGTCTTTCATCTAAGTAGCTGAAATGGCAAATATCTAACTTTGCGTGATAATGTATTGTGGGTAGATGGTATATCCAGAACTGCACGTACAAAGCCTTAAGTTCAAATACCTTTCTTCAACTGCCTTTGTAGGAGAAGTTAATTAGTGTAAATTAGAGTTTCAAAAGTTTGCCCTGTAGGCTTATTCTTACTTTTTCTACCTTTGTACTAGCTGAGAGTGTCCTGAGGATGGCTTTCACTTTAATTATTTCTAGTGACTGTAGAAAACCTTTTCCAGATGATTCTTTGATTCTGGGCCTTTCTGTAGGTTCTGTGATCATTATTGTATGATTTACCACATTTGTCTATTTAAGACTAAATGAGTGGTCCAGAACTTAATGGCAAGTCCATCTTCCAGTAGATAAAGGCATTCAGATGTTACCATGATTTAAAGCACAACTGTATGTCTACAGTTTTCACTATTATTCCAGGTTTTGGAGTTGTCTTGTGCTAGATGTGATGACCTCTCATTTTTGTGTTTTAAAAAAACAGCTAGTTTGATACTTCAGCGAATCTTCCGTGAAACTTCTCTGCAGTAGAAGTAAAGATCAAATTTAATGGAGAGGGACAAGAGTGAGATTTTTTTTTCTCTGATTATTGTGTTCTATCTATGTCAAGATCAGAAGATGAGTTTTTAAGACCACTGTGTTGCAGATTATAATCCACATTTCGTACCCTGTATTGGGTTTTTAATTAATTGGAATGATTTAATGTTTCAACTTTTGTAACCAAGTCTAATTACATTTTTCCAATTTTAGAAGACTGGGATATGTTAGATGTAGATGAAGATGAAAAGTTGACAGGAGAGGAGGAGTTTGAATTATTGGCTGGACCTCTTGGATTAAATGATCGGCGTATTGTACCTGAACCTGTACAGTTCCCTGACAGTGACCCTCTGGGTGCTTCTGTTGCAATGGTGACAGCCACCAACAGTATGGAAGAAACATTGATGCAAATAGGTAAATTTGAAATTAGTTTCATCCAAAGAACAAATACCTCCCTTTTGATGTGATTTTATAGGAGCGATGTAGAAATATTTTGACAGTCTTTCCTGCTTCCTGCCATGAGGAAGTGAAGACAGGTTCTAAATTGTCCTTTTATTACAGGGGAGTTAGAGGAGTGTGAGGCATTTATATTGGCAGAAGGCTTGAAGCTTTGATTTGCTAATAAAACTGTGACCATAGTCCTACAATGGATGCCAGTAGCATGTTTTGCAGAACTCAGACTGATTCATGGATTTAAGTTGGGACTTACTGACCAGCCTATTGAAATGAAGGATCAATATTTAAGTTTGTAGGGCCCTCTAATGGAAAAAGGAAACAGCAGAATTATCATTAACTTGAGTGTTGTCAAGTTGTGCTCATTTATCTTTGAAAATAAGGAATAACTAAATTATGGAGTGTATTTCAGGAGTGTATTTTCCTGTCAGTCATTATCACCATAATTCTGTGTGTATGAAATGTTGAAAAATTAATGAGTAATTTGCAAACTTAGGCCAAACTTGTTTCTGCGCTTATTACTGTATAGTAATGTTTTATTTTTCTTTAAACACTAATGCAAATCATCATTATTTCCAAGGCTGTCACGGCTCTATAGAAAAAAGTTCTTCAGGCAGGATAACCTTAGGAGAACAAGCAGCTGCCCTAGTAAATCCGCATGACCGTGTTATGGCTCTAAGAAGAGTGACAGCTGCCGCCCAAGTCCTCCTTGCAAGAACTATGGTTATGAGAGCGCTCTCACTTTTGTCTGTCAGGTTTGTGGCATCCTTGGCAACACTTCCACCTTTCCATTTGGAACCAGTTACCAAGTTATGTTTGATAGGGATGCAGTTTTAAACTATTTGGGAAATCGATTCTCATTTTATGTACTTACATCATACTATTAAGAGAAAAAGTTCTGTTGATTTTGTTCTTTTGAACCCTATCTTCAAACTTTATGAAAGAAACTTCTGCATCTTATATGGAAAGTGGACTCCAGTATTATCAACGATTCAGAACATAAAGATGCTGTGTTTGTCAGTGAGTTTTTGTTCAAGGCAAGTATTAGAACTTAGAGGTAAACATTAGAGGAAAGAAGATGAAGTGCAGGACTCAATGGGGTATGAGGATTTAAAAACTTGTTTCATACAAGATGCCTGTGCAACTATAAAGACATCACAGAGATCTGACATGTACATATTGTCATAACATTACTCTATACATGGATTATCCATATAACTTTGTATGAGTGTTCCAGATAAACTCAGGGATTTTTGCTAGGTCAAGTCTATAATGTGGTTTTGTCTTCAGCTTAAAAGAAAAGGAGTGGAGGGGCTGCAACTTCATGTCTCTGTCTTCCCCTTCCCCCCGCATAGTAACAACATCCAGCAAATCAAACAGGCAGTGTTCACTAATGCTTTGGGAATAGTTTTATCCAAACATAACTTTCTTTTAAAATGTACTAACAAACCCAAGAGCATTTATATTCATTTTTGACAGTGGTTCCAGTTGTAGCCTGGCAGCTGGTCTTGAATCCTTGGGATTAACAGATATCAGAACTTTGGTTCGTTTAATGTGCCTCGCTGCAGCAGGGAGAGCAGGCCTCTCCACAAGTCCATCCACTGTGTCAAGTTCAACGGAGCGATCTAGAGGAATACACAGTAAAACAAGCAAGCCTATATCTTGTCTTGCCTATCTGAGTACAGCAGTAGGCTGTTTGGCATCAAACACTCCTAGTGCTGCAAAACTGCTGGTACAGTTATGTACACAGGTAGGACTATTATTTCAACATAAATATTTATATTAAACTACTTACACATGAGATGAAGCAAGCCATTTTGTACATATTGTTAATTTTTGCTTTTATCTTCTGAACTGTGATGAGACTGCCCTCAGTTTGAGGATCTCCTAGAGTTCTTGTTTATGGCTTTGCACAAGGGTATGTTTTATTGGTGGTAAAAATCAAGTAACTTTACATCTGAATACTCTTTTCAACTGAGAAAAACAGATGTGCTTTTTGTATTGATAGGGTTTTTCTGTTGAAGTTTTGGGTTTTTTAATTGAGTCAACTTATGTGGAGCACAGATTGTTTATATTTAGAAAAAGATTATCTACAGCTGTGGATATGCAGCAGGATTTCATCTGTATCAGGAAACTTCTAAGCAATCAGAGTAAATAATTGTTTTGCTCTTCTGAGTTTGAAATGTAACTATGGATAAATTTGAGTGTTGGATGGGATGATGGATTTTGTTATGTGTTATTGCTTTTTTATCCTACCACCAGGTGCATAACTTTGTAAGAAGTTCTTCTGTAAGCTCTCAGTTCTTGCTGGTATTCTTGGTTACTTGATACTTTTTTTTTTTTCCCTTAAAACCCTGGATCTGAATAATTGGGTCCAGTAAGACCAGATGTTCCCCAGGGCAGAAGACAAATTCCATATTGTATATGATCTTTGTCTGTTAAAATAAAAGTGTTTGGGAGCTGGGAATTTCTGAAAAGAAAAAACCAAAACCAAACCCCTTTAAAACCCTGCATGATTTGTTCATCTAAAAATGTTTTCCAAAGTTGATTTTTCTGTTCTGGTTATTTATAGTCTTTAATTATTTTTTTTTTTAGAACTTAATTTCTGCAGCAACTGGTGTAAACTTGACAACAGTTGATGATCCAATTCAGCGAAAATTTTTGCCAAGTTTTTTAAGAGGAATTGCAGAAGAAAACAAACTTGTCACATCTCCAAATTTTGTGGTTACTCAAGCACTTGTAGCCTTGTTGGCAGACAAAGGGGCCAAACTGAGGCCGAACTATGATAAAGCAGAAATTGAAAGGAAAGGTATGATATAGCTTTGTTTTTAAATGTTAATTATTAAATCTTCAATTCCTCATTTATATTTAAGGAGAGACTTGCTAGAGTAATGTATAAATAAATATACTATCAAAAATGTACAAAAGTTGTACGAAACAAGCCATATAACTAAGACATTCAGCCTCGGTCATGCCACGTAATGAAATTAAGGAGAGTAACAGTTGATTACTGCCACCAAAGTGCCGTTCTGTCTCTGACACAGAAAGTTGTGCTGCCCGTGCTGTGCGAGGTCCACGAGCCAAAAATCGGTTACTGTACCTCCACACCAGGCTGTTGCTGTGTTAAAGGGAGGGGAGGACATAGGAGTGACAGCAACTTATCTCTGTCAGAGGAGGCATTTTTCTCTTCAGAAAGCACTTGCTCTTTGAACAACCGTTTTCCGTATGGTGGGAATAAGGCTATTCATAATTCTGTTCTTAAAGGCTTTTTGTGAAATTTTTCTCTTAGTATCGGGAGAGCATTTTTTCTAATAGTTAACATGATTGCTGCGTTCTTACAAGATATTTGTTAATCACTCTCTTTTTCTGGAAATTATGGCTAATGCTGTGTTCATTTGTGTAATTCTGTTTGGTACTCATCTAGACATCATCTCATTGTTTTGTTTAAGCAGGTTTAATTGCCCATTTGTATGCCCATCCTTCCTATGATCCTTCTGCTGTAGGCCCTCTGGAGCTGGCTAATGCACTAGCAGCTTGCTGCCTCTCTTCGAGGCTGTCTTCACAACATAGGCAGTGGGCTGCTCAGCAGCTGGTACGAACTCTTGCAGCACATGATCGAGATAATCAAACTATTCCTCAGACCCTTGCTGATATGGGGGGAGACTTACGAAAATGTTCCTTCATAAAATTAGAAGCTCATCAGAACAGGGTAAGCGTGATTTCTCCTAAAATTGCATGTATTTTAATACTCTCTTGTAGAATACAGAAAAAGTAAAATGCTATTGTTTTATAATACTATACTGACTGAAATGATTTCCCACAAGAAGTATTTTTTTGGTGATAAAGTTAGTTGTTGCTTGAGGGTACCTCTCAGACATGAAAGTGTTATTGCAGTACGTGAAATCAGCAGAATCACTCTATATCTTTTCTTATACTAGATCTTAATTTGCATTATTTTTTCTGTCATAGTAGTTAATGTCTTTGTCCAGTATTCTGTGCATTAGTGGCCTGTGGAGCATGGGTCTGAACAAAGTGTAGCGTCCTTATAAAGCACGCTTAATTACAGTACATAATACTGTAAAATCAGAAAAATATATCTTGTTTGATTGTTACAGTGCATTTCAATAATGTAGCTAATGCTCTGTCCCATTGGTTAATGTTTGCTTAATATTAGTGAACAAACACACCTGAACTTTAGATTTAAATTCCAGTTTTGCTGTGATTACTTTGTTATTTGCAGGTCATGACATGTGTTTGGTGCAGTAAAAAAGGACTTTTGGCAACTAGTGGAAATGATGGCACCATAAGAGTGTGGAACGTTACAAAGAAGCAGTATTCATTGCAACAAACATGTGTGCTCAACAAGCTGTAAGTTGATTCTTTATAGTAGTCAGATATTTAATTTCAGCTGTAATTGTGCAAGATAATGAAAAGAGCCAACCCTGCAATATCTCCTGCACCAACATCCGCTCATTTTTTCTCTGGGACTGTTGCCGTGTTTATAGCATGAAAAATAAATTAAATAGCTTAAAACTGAAAACTGAACTTAAATATCAAGATGGAGGCGGGGGTTGGTCTCTTCTCCCTGGTAACTAGCGATAGGACAAGAGGAAACGGTCTCAAGTTGCACCAGGGGAGGCTCGGGCTCGACATTAGAAAGAACTTCTTCACTGTTAGAGTTGTTAAGCATTGCAACGGGCTCCCCAGGGAGGTGGTGGAGTCATCGTCCCTGGAGGTGTTCAAAAAACGTTTAGATGTGGTGCTTCAAGACATGGTTTAGTGGGCATGGTGGCATCAGGTATACGGTTGGACTTGATGATCTTTGAGGTCTCTTCCAACCATAATGATTCTATGATAAGAGTCAATATAAAGAGATCATGTTAAAGGTGTTTAAAAATATTCTTAATTAATTCATATAATGAGAAACGGGTAGAATAAAAACTGTAAGGGACTGGCATCTAAAAAAAAGTGAATATCCCTTCAGTGGATTCCAGTGGACAGTTCCAACTTAGAACATGATAATTACAAGTGTGGTCATTTGAGTCAAGTGTGAAAAAAGAATTTGTGACTTCTGGGATTCAGGAACTGTGTGTAACTCTTCATGAGGGTGTCTGGGAAGTACTTTTGTATCATTTGGATGTGTCCAAAAAAGAAGAAAGAAAAAGGAAGGATTAAAATCTAATTCTTTAGTACAGCTTAGGTGAGTTTACCTCAGGAGAATGAAGAAACAATAGTGAACTCGAAGGTTGTTTCATGATGATTTCTTGTGGCAGAAAACTGTGCTTCCTGTACGGTAGATCCAGAATTCAGTACTTTCATGGGCTTCATTGCTAGCAATCTCAATAATGACTTTTTAAATAGAAATGCAACAGAATTCTATTTGTATTCTTTATCTCAGTGGGTACATACTAGTTCTTCTTTAAAGATAGAATTATTTTTTTAGCCCTTAGACGTGAAGAGATGAAAAGGCATTATCCCTTCTTTTTGATAGAATTATCTCCTCTTTCTGCAAGAATATGTTTTGTTTTTCTGAGTTTGGAGGAACTTTATTTAAATGCTACTAGATTACTACTCCCTGATACAGTATTACCACCTGTTAACTTTTTATGTTAACATTGTTACATGTGTTATGTTAGTAAGTTAATATTGTTAATATTTGTTACAACATCCCATCACCTGCTTTATTCATAAATTAAATGTCTCCTGCTTAAGCAAGAACATACCAAAGGCATGCCTCCTGCATCTTCAAAAATACAAGGCTGATACAGTATTTGACCTACAATATGCGTCCTGGCAAAATTATAGTCTTCATTTTCCTGTTACTAAAATCAGTAAAAACTGTACCTGTCGTGTGTGAACTTAAAGGCAAAAAAACATGCCAGTGGTCCTGTTACTGTTTGCCAAAGCAAACTTTAAAATAGAATTTTAGAACAGTGTGACAACATTGTAACAGGAGGAAGAGTTTAAACTAGAATTGAGAGCAAGATGTACCTCTTTCATTTCTTTTGTCCACGCTATTCTGTTTCATTTCATGACTTCCCAGAAACTTTTGCCCTCACCAAAGACGTTAAAGTAGTTGAATATGAGATATAAATAGGTAAAGATAATTAAACTTATTGTTCTAATTGAAATCTAACTTCAAATTTCTTGTAGAAATAACTAGTATCTCATTCTGTAACTTGAAGTGGTTTTAAAGAGAATATAGAATTCTGAGCAGAAAAATTTCTTATGTAAATCTGCAGTCATGACAGCAGAACTCCAGATTTTAATGCTGATATTTCATGAATTTTATGGTTTTCTGTCTGTTTTAAAGGAAATGCCCTTTTTTAATTGGGTTATTTTATTCTATTATAGAGAAGGTGATTCTGCAGAAAGTCTGGGGTCACCCAGTGACCTTAGTTTGTCTCTTGTCTGTTGGAGCATCAGTGGCAAGTATCTGGCTGGAGCTACGGAAAAGATGGTGAACATATGGCAAGTCAACGGTATGCTCTTAACTAACTGTGAATACTTTGTGATACAACGTATTTCTAGGGAAGCAGCTAAGTTATTCAATATTTGTTTACCCAAGTATTTAACTGTGTGTGCTCTCCAATTTAAATGCCTACCATCTTCCATAATGTCTTGTAAACCTATTCAATTAACCTATTCACTAACCACAAATGAATGTGTGATTTACAATTAATTCAGTAGGAAACTGAGCAGCATATGAGTCCTTGTTGAATCAGAAGTGTTTAGGTGTGAGGCTTGATCACTCTTAGCAACTTTTGTCCGTAAATACTGTCTTCTGTAAATACTGTCTACTATAGAGTCTGCAAGAACTACCTTTCTACGTGCAACAGGGAGAAAGTCAAAATTGACTAAAACAAAGGGAGGGAAGGATTGCTAGAGTGATCAGCTAGACGGAATGTCCTCTAATGAGAGTAGAATGAGTGAGCTTAGTTTATTTATTTGAACAAGAGACTCATGGATGAAGAACCTTATAAATAAATACATGAGGAAAATAAACTGTAGGAGAAGCCCAGGGAGAAAAACCAGCAATGTAAGCAAATGGATAGTGTTGACACAAGAAGAAATGTAAATAAATTGGCCATGAATAACTTGAAGAAATTTTCTAATGTTCTAAAGATTGTGATCTCATATTTTATAAGGAGGAATGATAACTGGGGAAGAAATACTGTAAAATTAATTAGATAAATTTATGAGATTGCATTGTGATAAAGGGGACTGAACCTTATCCAGGAAAGGCCCTGTCCAATTCCATGGTTCTGTTTACGAGCATCTTTAAGTGGATTTTTTTTTACATTTTTACTGTCGTTTGTGCTACATTTGACTAATGCAGCATAATACCTTTAGAACTCCTTTCAGAGGAAGACTATTAATCGCACTGTCATTTGTTATCTCTGAAACCAATCTGTTGTTTTGTGCTTATGAAAATCACCAGTTACACTGCCCATGTTAATAGACAGTCCACAGGAAAGGTATAAATTCAGTAAGTACTGAAGAATGTAGCTTCATTCCTTAACAGAACTATGTAACTTGACTGATAAGTGAGATTTGTTAGCTAGATTTTGTGTCTGCGAAGATTGGTGGACCATTGCTTTGTAGTCTTGTAACTTACATGCATTTATAGTATATCCTATCTCTAAATAGGATCTCTTGATATTTTCCCATGGAAAGTATTTTTGTTGTTTTCTTTTCTTTATGAAGATGAAGTAGTTTTAAAAGACTTTTTGGACTCCTAGGAGGAAAAGGATTATTAGATCTTCAGCCTCACTGGGTATCTGCTCTAGCTTGGCCAGAAGAAGGGCCAGCTGCAGCATGGACAGGAGATGCTCCAGAATTATTATTAATTGGTCGTATGGATGGATCTCTTGGTCTTATTGAAGTTGTAGATATTTCAGACATGCACCGACTAGAACTGGAACACTGCTACAGAAAGGATGGTAGGTGACTGTATTAGTATTTAAGTAGAAATTAAAATTATTAATCCCTCTCGTCTGCCTTCCACCCCTCTTTTTTTTTTAAGCAAGTATAGAATCTCAAGTTTTTATTATTGTTCATGGGATGATATGATTTCTGGTACCTTACCTGCAAAAATCATTCACTTGCATTCATAGGAGAAGAGTGTGGGATCTCCATCTGCACCCTGAAAAAAGCAGAGGCAGTTTGTAGCAACCACATCACATCCTGACGTTCCTTGCCATTGTATAAAATCAATATAGATTCCTTGCGGTGTCTGCTCTGCCTACAGATAGCATGTAGTCAGTGTCGTTTGGATTACTGAATTATTGTCATTTTTCCTTTATAGTTCCAGCCCCAGGTGACATCAAGTAGCGCATCTTTGGTATCATTGTGTGATTTTGCATATTGCTTCTTCAGGAAAATTGCAAATTTTTTTCGCAGAACCAAGTGAGGCAATATCAACATGCTAAGAAAGGCTCAGGTTGTTTTCAGTGCTTTTCTTAGAAGCATCCCTATCTCAGATATACGTATAGCATTCAGTCTGCTTTTTTTCTTTTCCCTAGCATAATTATTTTCACCGTGTCAGGAATATTAGTTCAATTATTTTAATAAAAATAAGAAGAATTAAACAAATATTACAAAATAATATCAACAGCTGTCGTTACAGTGTCACTCAGTTTTATCTTTACCATACAAATTCATGAAAATTTTCAGACGAAAAGTATGTTAAGTAACCTTGGTGGTGGGGAAAGTTGTTATGCACTTCATATTTTAAACAACCACACTGCAAAAACCTCTTTGGCAGGAGTGAAGTTCAATTTAGTTTAATTTTTGTTATCTGTTTACTTAGTGTCTGTCACATGCCTTGCGTGGTTCAGTGAAGACAGACCATTTGCAGTTGGCTATTCAGATGGAAAGTTGCTACTAGGAACAAAGGAACCACTTGAAAAAGGAGGAATCGTTCTAGTTGATGCACATAAGGTAGAGTTAGTCTTTTTAAAACTAATGTATAATTTTTGTAGGTAAAGATCTGTTTAAGCTATTTTTTCTGTTTGAAAGCTGTTTATAGAGTCAAGTGCAGACTATTTTAAAAGCACCTAACTATTTTTGATACACATATTAAACACAATATATTTTAAAGCACCAGTCTACCAATTTAAAAGAAAAAGGAAAAATAAATTTTATAGCCTTTTTTACTAGTAGATAATATGAAGTGTATGTACATACAGCAACAGAAGTGTATTGAGGACACAGCTATTCATGTCTGGATTTAAAAGACTGTAGTTCTTTTAATTTGTAAAAGTACTCATAATAAAATTTAATTTTGGCTATGTCGCATGTTTTGTAAACCTTAAGTTCCTGTGCAAAGCAAAAGATGTTTTCCTAAATATGCACCTGCAGAAGTTTAGAACCTTCACTTGGCTAGTATGTGATAATAAGTTATTAATAGTCCATAAATGATTTGTTAGGCTAAGAGGACAATTCCTCAAGTGTAGGTGTAGTAAAAGCATCTTGAGTGCTTCCATGAATTGGTCTTGGTATTTGAAGCATGGTAGTCACAGAAGTGAGCATGCCGATTTTATTTTAATTTGATACTGGAAAGTATTATTATGATTTCGTAATTGCAACTCACTATCTCTGTAACGATTTATTTAAGAATAAAATGTTCTTTGTTATTAGCAATTAAACATTGCATTAACTCTGAGAGTTAAATTTTCTCTGTTCTTACTGTGTTACTGACTTTTAATTTTTTTAAATCTAATAGGATATGATTGTCAGTATGAAGTGGGATCCAACTGGTAAGATTCTCCTGACATGTGCAAAAGAAGAAACAGTGAAACTCTGGGGATGTATGGGAGGATGTTGGAGACGTCTGCATTCACTGTCCCATCCAGCTCTTGTAAATGGCATTGCCTGGTGTGCTATTCCAGGGAAAGGACCCAAGTTGCAGCTTTTACTAGCTACGTGTGTAATTTTTTTTTTATGTTTCTATAGCTCTTTGGCAAGTCTTTTCTACTAGTCTGTAGTGTCCAGAGCAGAAAAAAGAGAAAAGTTTTATTTATTTTTTTTTTTCGGTAACATTCATTCAGTAAGCCAGTTGCCATGAGATCCGTGAGACTTCAGCATTCAAATGGAAAGAGTGGCTCTGGTCATGTTACCAACACTTTCCTCCCTGCCATGGGACCTGTGTGTGGTGGTCCTGCTTGAAATTGTTTTGCTTCATCGAAATATTTTTTCTGAGAATATGTTGTTAGTAAAAATTCAAAAGCTATGGAGGTGGGGAGGAGTAGGGAAAAAAGATTTACTTTTTTTTTTCCCCCAAAATTATTAAATTTTCCAAATTTATCCATTGGGAGCATGCCTTTCCACTTTAGATTAATTGGTGCATTATAGTTTTATGGGAAGGTGCTGAAGACTACTGATATTTTAAGTTGATACCAGACCACTGATATTTTAATACCTTTATTTTGTTTTTCTGATTTATCCTGACTTCCTTTAGAGGATGCCACAATGGTTTGGTGTGTGTCTGGACTGTTCCCCAGGACATAGCAATCACATTGCAGTCCAGCTCAACCTCCTCAGAAGGATGGTGGGACCAAGAAACATGTGCCAAGGTAAAAGGGGTAAACTTAGTGTTTAAGAAATTCTCTTTGCTTATTCCAAAATTGTGGGAGGAGGAGAATGTGAGCGAGTTACTCAAATCTCAACACTTCCTGAGAGAAGACTTTTGCTTACAGAAGTTTATATTCCATTTGTATGTGTGTCGACATTTTCAGAACAGGAAATGAAAAATCACAGGTTTAAATGAATTTTATTTGGCTAAAGATTATATTTTGATCTGTTTTCCTTTTTTTTTTAAAGTTTATAAATTAGAATCTTACTAAATTTTAGTATAAAATTTTTTTCTAGATAAAATTAAATCAAGATTAATTTCACCTACATAAATTGTAATGTGGCCTTTAATGTTGACATTTTGTAAGGGGAGAAAAGATGATAAAGTGACAAAGATTTTTATAAAATATTACCACAGTACTGATCTTTTTTATTACATTATGGAAATTGCCCCATCTCTGCAGATGATCAGTATTTATTGCAGAATACAGAAACTGTCATGCTATTCCATTTTTTTGTAAATAGTTCAGTGTTTTGTAACTATGAAATTTGCAGGTTGGATACACAAAAGCAGTAGAAGTCAAGTGTGTATTTCAACTGAGAGGACATATTACTCCTGTTCGGACTGTTGCATTCAGTCCTGATGGACTGGCATTAGTATCTGGTGGACTTGGTGGCCTTATGAATATTTGGTCTTTACGGGTAAGATCATCTTTGACTTGTCATGATTCTTTTTTTGAGTATCTGAAATGGTTAAGGTCTCAGACTGTCGTGTCGTCCCCCCCCGAATATGTTAGGTACATTAGAGAAAGCATGGTATAAACTAAGGGTATAAAATTATAAATAATAAAATATTAATTGAAATTGTACTTACAGTTGAATTATTTTATATTTTATGGTTCTACTGTTGATTCATTCTGTAGGCTTGGTCATGTTAGTTAGGCTTTGCAGAACCAGTCACACTCTTTTTATAGTTGGGAACAATATTCTCTTACTTTGAGAACTTTTCCAAGAGTCAGATAATGTGAATTAAACACTTCTAAATCCTTAGTTATGTTTTCTCCTTAATATGATAAAAATGCTAGATATTTTTTTGCTTTTAGTATAAACATTTCAGTTTTTAAATTATTATTGAACACCTTGGGAGAATATCATCCTTTAGGAATGTGATTGTGTGCATTTAAACAGAAAAGTAGCTGTGTATGCACACTGACTCAAAACGCTTCTTTCCTTAGGATGGTTCAGTGTTACAGAGTGTTGTGATAGGTTCTGGAGCTATTCAGACTGCAGTATGGATACCTGAAGTTGGAGTAGCTGCTTGCTCTAACAGATCAAAGGTGACTATGTCTTAAAATAATGAAATAATGTTCTTCCAAATTTTTTACTAAAAGAAAATGCTATTTGTCTGTCTTTATTTTTCCTTCCTTTTTTTCTCCTCTTTTTTTTTTTTTTTTTTTAGAAATACATAGATAAAAATATATATCCAAGTCTGTTATATTTTCAAGACACATTGTTTTGGCTTTCAGCTATCACCTGACACTAAAAAGACTGGGATTTTTTAATAGTTTCCCATGTTTATTGGAAAAAAAAGTGGGGCAGCCAGGTGGGAATCCTTCGGAGCCAGGGGTTATAAAGGATGCTGCCCACACCAGTTACATCACCTTTTCTGTTTAATGGCAGCAGCTGTAAATGGACAACAAAAATAGACAGAAGACAGATTTTTTTTTTTCCTTTATGCAGCATGAAGAAATGTTTCATTTCCCCCCAGCAAATAAGATACTTCAATGATCTGACTTAATCTAAGGCAGACTCAACCTCAGAAATTTTTAAGGAGCAGCAGAATTTATTTCAGTGTTTGCTGTGTCAGGAGCTGCTTGCATCTGAAAGGAAGTTTTGTTGAGTATTCCAAAATATGGTATTTTTTTTGAATGAAGATAAATACAGCACAAGTTATGACTCCTGTTAGTAGAGTCATGCTGCATGTGGTTCCAAGTGTTTTGGGATTCTTTGAAAGTCTTTTCTGAATTCAGACCAAATATTGAAGGTCATATTACAAGGCAAATCCTAAACTAATGTTACACCTGAACTAAATCTTAAACAAAGATTATAGCGGTCACTGAAATGAACTCTGCTTATTACCATGTTTGCATTCTTCCTTGGAGTGGTAATCGTAGGGTTGCCATTGGAATGTGAGGAAGTGGCAAATGGAGATGGCTACTCCATGACATTTATGAGCAGATTATTCACTAACAGAGACAAAAATATTCAAGCTTATGTATTTTCTGGCCCCTATGGAAACTAAGATGATTGATGATAAATGAATGGTGCTGAAAAAACCTGCTTTATGAGTCTTTAAGTTCTAATGTGTCTTGTGACTGCTATTAAACAGGATGTGTTGGTAGTGAACTGTACATCAGAGTGGATATCTTCCAATCACGTCCTTGCAACATGTAGGACTGCACTGAAACAGCAAGGAGTTCTAGGATTAAATATGGCTCCTTGCATGCGAGCTTTCTTGGAACGTTTGCCAATAATGCTTCAGGAACAGTATGCTTACGAAAAGGTAAGAAGAGCTAATGCGAACATTGAAAATTCGTGTCTGACACGAGGTCACTGTTTGAATCTCAACTGATTTCTGTCTTGCACCACAGAGAACCCAGAAGACTTTTCGACGTCCTGTTTGCCAATGTCTTTCAGTATTCTCAAAGCTAGTAGTATCCTAATTTGAGAATACTTAAGATATTAGAAAAACTTTGATTAAGCATGGAGGAAAGTAGTTTTCTACAGGACTAGCTTTGAAGGACTCCTATTTCTGAATTGATTAATATATATTTCTAACTTTGCATGTTCAATTTCTCTCTCCCGCTCCCCTCACCTTTAGCCCCATGTTGTTTGTGGAGACCAGCTTGTTCATAGTCCATATATGCAGTGCTTGGCATCACTCGCTGTGGGCCTTCACCTAGATCAGCTCTTGTGCAATCCCCCGGTACCACCTCATCACCAGAACTGCCTCCTTGATCCTTCAGCCTGGAATCCCACAGAATGGGCCTGGCTAGAGTGTTTCTCTACTACCGTGAAAGCTGCTGAAGCTCTGGCCAAGGGAGCACAATTCCCAGAATCCTTTACTGTTCCAGACCTGGAGCCTGTTCCAGAGGATGAGCTTACTCTCCTAATGGTAAAATGTGGTATATTGTCTCAACAATGAAGCATGTGGTTATTTAGCATATGATATGAAGCAGTTAACGTCTCTGAACTGTAAAGATCCATATTCATTAACAATAAGCACCAGCAATAAGTGGAAGTTTGTTTTTTAATTAACTGGTTAGAATATACTGTAAAGATTGCTCTCTGTGTGTGTGGTGAGCTCAAGTCAGCTGCATATTAAAAAACAAAAAACCCCAAAATCGTGACAGTAATTTTTGTATGTGATAGAAGCAAGAAATGTAGAGCTTTACAGTGCTATTTTTAGAGTAACATTTTAGCACATTTCTACACTGCATTATTTTGCTAGTGTCAGTTGTCTCTATGACTTGTTATGATATTGAAACCAAAATAGATATTTTGGATTAAAAATTTTTTATCAGCAAGATTACTTCATCATGAATTTTGTTTTTCTTTTTTTTTTTTTAATTTGGATTGCAAATCATGGATAACAGTGTCGTTACTAGATAGGTATAGTAAAGAAATAAACTTGGCCTATGGACAAAAATAAAGTATTTGAGTCTGCACTCATTCATTCTTATTCCTATACTATTTAGAATAATTTGAATGTCAATATTGCGCTTAGTTAGAAAGGAAAATATGTATTACGTAACAGAAAAATAATGCACATCTCTTGAACTGAATGTGATAGCTGTGGCTTTTGTTGTGTAGGATAACAGTAAATGGATCAATGGTATGGATGAACAGATAATGTCTTGGGCAACGTCACGGCCAGAGGTTAGTAAAACTGATGGTTTAGGGTTTTTATTATTACTTTTTTATTCTTTTTAACATTGTAAGCTATTGAAAGCATTCTTGTTCTAAGGCATTTTTTATTCTTTCCTGCTATTCCATAGGACTGGCACTTGGGAGGCAAATGTGATGTGTATCTGTGGGGAGCAGGAAGACATGGACAGTTAGCAGAAGCTGGTAGAAATGTCATGATACCAGTAGCAGCACCTTCATTCTCTCAGGCTCAGCAGGTGATCACTTAAAACCAGTCGTGATTTAATGATTTACCATGTATTGTTTGTGCAGTTTGTCAAAATCTCTCTCTAAATGTCTTTTCAATTTGTTGTTTGAATTTACTATGAAGTACCCCCAAAACATGTGTTTTCTCTAAAGAGGAAATCTTTAATTATTTGATAAATTCAAACCAAGAAGCCACTGAAATCTGTCAAAACAAAATTGTTTGATATGAGCATGATTTGAAAATACCTGCAGAGCTTTAACATAATACATGTGCCAATTTTGTTTTCTGAAATAACGTTGACATTCAGGATGAAAATGTCAAAACTAAATCTCAGGTAGGAGTATATCATGATTTCTGTCACTGGAAGAAGGTTTGCCAAAACTAGTAGCAAGTTTCAAGGAAGTAATTTTTATTACAATGTGATTGTGTAACAAAAGTCCGTTAAGCATGGGGTGAAGTCTTATGTTAATAGGGTTGTCACAAAGGTATTTGCGGTGTGACAAAAGAGTCTGCTGTCTTGATATAATTACAAAGAAAAAAAGAAATTTAAAAGGAGATTGTACATTGTAATGCAGGTACTACAATGCTGCATCTAACACAAAAATCGTTAAAACTGTCTTGTGTCTTTCTAAACTAGGTTGTTTGTGGTCAGAATTGCACTTTTGTCATTCAAGCTAATGGCACGGTTTTGGCTTGTGGAGAAGGGAGCTATGGGCGACTGGGACAAGGAAATTCTGATGATCTTCATGTGTTAACAGTCATTTCAGCACTGCAAGGTAAAATCGTTGGGTTTGAAATGAGTCAATTTATAGAGCACAAATAAGCATTTTGTTATTTAATATAACTATTTGTGCTGATGCTGTTTTTGCAGATTTGCACATTAAAATATTGTAGCCTTTAATTAAAAAGTGAAACAAATAAGCTAGATGTTCATTTTTCCTTTAGACTTAAGTACTAATATGTTAAAATTCCTTAATTTTAAGAAGGCTTTAGGGAAAAGTGTTTGCTCAAGATAGGAACATCCCATTTCAAAACTAATGGCAGGCCAGAAGCATAGGTTGTACAAGAGAGGATGAAGGTTTTGTTCAAAATAAAAATAAATAAATTGCTACAGCAAGAAAACTATTATTGTGGTTGATTCCTTTCCCCAGACTTATTTGGCTACCACTAGGGCCACTTGGATAAATGTATGTTAAGAGTTTATTATAATTTATTTTAAACTTTGTTTTCTTATTTTTCTTTAACAGGCTTTGTTGTAACACAGCTGGTGACCTCTTGTGGATCTGATGGACATTCCATGGCTTTAACAGAAAGCGGGGAAGTCTTCAGCTGGGGAGATGGAGATTATGGCAAACTGGGACATGGGAACAGCGACAGACAGCGCAGGCCTAGACAAATAGAGGCTCTGCAAGGAGAAGAAGTGGTGCAGGTTCTAAAATATTTTTTGTCTCCTACAAACAGCAGGCATGGTAACCTAGTGCTAGGAATGTTCCAGAACCATTGTCAGTCTTGACAGTTTGTATTCATATACTGAATGAAAACGGGCAACTTTTTACTTTCGAACATTTATGAACGAAGTTGATAATTTCCAGTTGAAGGATGTTAATATCACAGACCTCATTGTTGATGTGTGATGTTAATTGACAGTTCTTACTGGAGAAGACTAAAAATTAGAAAGAGCATGAAAGAGAGGGATGGCAAAAGATTGTCAAAATACAGATGTGATTTAGAAGTTTCCCTTGGTCCTTGTCAGGTGACTTTGACCTACAAAACTAGTCACCGAGACCGCCTCCTAAGTACTAAGTGTGCATTATAACAATGCACAAAAACATATTTGGTTTTGACTGGAGCTTTCTTTATGAAAATATAAAATATTTGCACAACAAAAGCAATCTACTTGCAGAAAACAGTAGTTGGTAAAAATAAATACATAAATAAAACTCCTGAAAGCCTTTCTTCATGCAAATATCCTCCTGTCCTCCTCAATGTTATTGTTGAGAAGAATGAGAGATAGTTTGTTGGTGAAATCATTAACACTGAAATATCTGTATTTTAGCTCTTTATAAAGTGAATTTAGTTTAGGGGAGGAAAAGGTATTACATATTTACATGTAATAGCTAATATAATTTTCCTTCCAAATTTAAAACATATGTAAAAATTATGTTTATTTTGCTTCCAGATGTCATGTGGCTTCAAACACTCAGCTGTGGTGACAGCAGATGGCAAACTTTTTACATTTGGAAATGGTGATTATGGCCGATTAGGACTTGGAAATACTTCCAATAAGAAACTTCCAGAAAGAGTGACAGCGCTGGAAGGTTACCAGATTGGACAGGCACGATTTATCTAAAACTAGCAATGTATCTTTATTTAAAGCTGATGTTTTCAACATATTTAAGTGTTCTGGCTTTTTTTAACCTTGGCCTTTATTATTATTATCATCTGATTATTATGGCAGAATTTGACTGTGTGTAATTTTTTAAATAATTACTTTCCTGACTCTCTTGATCCTCTTTCTGCAAAACTGCCCATGTTTATTAAAATTTTAAAATTTCAAGATTTAGGCATTTTTAAGCATGAATTCATGAGCTATTTTATATTCTTATATACTGAGCATGTGTAGCATAATACTATCCTTTGGTTCTAGGAGCTGACAGGAAGCAAATACCTAAAAAATACTACTGTGATCCTAAATGTTTTTAAAACATTGTAATAAGCAATGGAAGTTTTAATGGTTTTAAAAGGATACTTATTTTTTAAAACACAATTTTTCTTTTCTTAAAGGTAACTGGGGTGTTTGAGTTAGTAGCAAGTTAGCAAAAACTGTGGTAATAATGTATTTCTCTCAACCAGGTGGCCTGTGGACTCAATCATACTGTAGCTGTGTCAACAGATGGCTCAATGGTTTGGGCTTTTGGAGATGGAGATTATGGTAAACTTGGTTTGGGAAATTCCACTGCAAAATCCTCACCACAGGTTAGAATTCATAGCGAAATTACTCTTTGCATAAATTTTCAGTGTTGTTAAATGTGTTACACAGTGTTCAGAGTGTAATTTTCTAAAGGTAAATTATTAATTCCATCTACTATACTGTTGTAATACAATCTGGCATAAATAATTCTGATCATGCATTACACAAGAGCCTAATACTTTAAAGAATTCCATGTGAATAATAGTGACCTTATCTCAGTGGCAATACAAATAGTGAAAATCTTAGGATTAGCCTAAAGAAGAAATCTTTCTTATTTTGGAATTGGGGGGGAAGGTTGTTTAGACGCTCATCTACTTCCTTCCATGCCACTCCCTGCTCACTCCCAGTAAAAAAAGGTGTTTTGAGTCATTGTACATAGAATAAGGTATTAGTTCCATTAAAGAAAAAGAGAAAACTGTCTCTCAGTTCCTGTATTAATATACAAGCATTAATTAGACTAATCCTACAATATATGCATTGCACAGTGGGAATAATAAAATTTCTTTTTGGAAGCAGGAGTTACAGATGAAATTCATGTTTGCTTTCTGTTTATATCCTCACAATACTATAGCTTTCTCTCCTTTCACTTGTCCCGTAGAAAGTGGATATTCTTTGTGGAATTGGAATAAAAAAAGTTGCCTGTGGAACCCAATTCTCTGTTGCGCTGACAAAAGATGGTCATGTATATACTTTTGGACAAGGTAGGATAATCTTGTATTTGGACCTTTCCATCTATAGGTTTGTGTGTATTGAAAGTGAAAAGTAAGAATATTAAGATATATTTATTAGACTGACCTAACACTACTTTTTAGATTCGTGCTGACCTAATCTGAATTTTGGAACTTCAACAATGCAATTTTAACACATGCCTAAAATCCAGATTTGCAACTCTATCTAGTTTGATCTCAGGATAGCCTTTCAATTTACTAATTTACTTTTTGAAGAGTGTTTTCCTAAAACTTTATTGAATTTCACGTGTCCAAAAACATTGAGTTACTTTAAAGTTTACTTTATCTAATAAAGCATATGCCTACACTAGTTGTTTAAAAATCTGGACAGGAGAATTTCCAAGTGCACTGAATTAAATGTGTTTAAACTTCTGAAGTCAGTTAATTCATATGTATTATAAAACCGTACATTTAGATCTAGAAGTCTTGTTTTAATAGACTTTGTTCTTGTTTCAGACTTAAAGTGAAAATAACAGCTTTAGCAATATTAATGAGCACTGTAGGAAGCACTGTTTTGTAGGAAACGTACACTAGATTTCCTCCTAACCAATTGCTCTTATGTCCCAGTTCTGAGCACATAGAATTGCTTTTTGTCTCTCCCTGACTTCTGCCTGCATATAAAATTAACTTTTTGATGTTCTTTACATATATAGACATGTGCTTGCAATTTTAGATCGCCTGATAGGTTTGCCAGAAGGTCGTGCTCGAAATCACAACAGACCCCAACAAGTTCCAGTACTGTCAGGAATCTTCATTGAAGACATAGCTGTAGGAGCAGAGCATACACTAGCTTTATCATCTACAGGGGATGTATACGCTTGGGGTAGCAACTCTGAAGGGCAGGTATGTACTATTCCCTGTTTATTTCTCATCTTTATAAGGCTATAATTGTACTTTACAGATGTGATTGGAATATCTTTATTGTGGTGGAAAAGAAAGCTTTTATTTTTGTTATTCTCCTCCCCCTACCCTCCAAGCCATAATAACATTTTAGGCATTTCCACTCTTTTCTTATTTCCTATGCTCTTACATGGTAGCAGTTTGGGAAAGCACAGAAAACATTCTACCCAAATTAGAATAATCAAAGCTTTTAAAAAAATTACACATTTTTACCTAATTCTTGAGCTATCATCAGGTTTTTTTCAACATAATAAAATTTATGGCTGGTGTCAATCAGATTTGCAAACTCTTTAGATGCTTTTCCTAAAGAAAATAAAAATCAACTTTTTTTAGAGTCATCTTTTAAAGTTGGGGAAAAAAATCAGTAAATAATAAATTCTCTCTCTACTTTGAGACCCTGATTTTATCCCTGCCCTTAAAAGTCCATTCTCCTCCCTCACCCTGTGTATAACTCAAATTTTTGAAAGGACTTCAGCTTTTTGACAGTTTTGCATGCTACAAGAGGGAAGACCCTCTTGATAGATTAGCTGTTGGTGTTTCAGGAAGTTTGGGCAAAGTTCCATCCTCTGGTATTTCAGGATTCAGTTTTTGAGAAGGGTTGTTGAGCAAGTTGTTTAGGATCATTTCTGAGACGAACCTCTTTGGTTTTTTGGGGTTTTTTATAGGGTGCTTACTTTGTGTTTCTGGAACAGAAAAGATTTTTAGGGTAAAAAATACAAAGAAACTTCATTCTGAAAGCCTGTTTCATATGATCTTCCTTGCAGTGCAAAAAATCGGTTTTATATGAAGTGGTAAAAAAAAAATTATAATTTTATAATGTGAAATTTTCACTTTTAAAAAAAGAAAATTAGAATATGATATGAAACTATCAGTAAAAAGTCACACCTTCAGTAAACTTCCTCTTTACACAAATTGTGTTTCCATAAACTATTGTAGGAATTTACATGCTAGAACAAAAATGGTATTTAAGTGGCACAGAAGAGAGATATGAACTATGTTGTCCAAGCATGAGAAAGACTGTGAAACACATGTGACTTAGCAGCATAAATTAGTTCCTCAGTCTGCAAAAGAGCTTGCAAAAAAATCTCTAGCTGTTTTAAGGCCTCTTTGACAGCTAGATCTGCTACTTCCATTGAGTACAGATGCAATATTCTATCGAAAATAAAAGGTAAATGCTCACATTATAAAGATACATAAGGTAAATATTTTTTTATTGCAGTATATGTTGTAGATAAATACCGTTTTTTTTACCATTTGCTCTGAATTTTTGCTCAGAGTTTTAGAAATACCATCAAAGTTGTTGATTATTCTTTGTCCCTTTTTCATCTGTTATAAATTGTCAGCTTGGACTGGGCCATACCAACCATGTCAGAGAACCAACCCTAATAACAGTCCTGCAAGGAAAGAATGTTCGACAGATATCAGCAGGACGTTGCCACAGTGCTGCCTGGACAGCTCCGCCTGTTCCACCAAGAGCTCCAGGTAAAGAACTGAGATTGCATCGTCATTTGACTTAATCTTTGTGTTTTCTGCGGGATAAGTGCAACAAGAACTTTGGAATGTTTGGGACAAAATTTGTTTGGTTTTATATCTGTGCAGGTTTTCAAATTATCTTAGTTTCTTAATTTTCCTAATGGTGTGGTTTAATTCCAGTAGGCAGCTAAGCACCGGATAAACTACTGCAAAGAAAATCAACTGCATCCCAACCAAAAGCAGCACAGCCACCCTTTATGAAATAATGCTTTTTTTCTTTTTCTGTGGTAGGTGTTTCAGTGCCTTTACAGCTTGGTTTACCTGATGCCATTCCACCACAGTATGGGGCACTGAAAGAAGTGACCATTCATACAGTAAGAGCAAGGCTCAGGCTGCTGTACCATTTTTCAGACCTCATGTACTCTTCATGGAGATTACTTAACCTCAGTCCTAATAACCAGGTAAAATTCCATTTGAAAAAAACAACTTAGCTGTGTTGTGTTATGCCATGTTGCTAGAGAGTTTCTGACCAGATCCAGATGGATCTTAGTAATAGGTTCTATAGTTTTTTTGTAATAAATAAAAAAATACATAAACTCAGATTAAACCAAACTTTGTCAAAGTATTGTTATGTATTTTCACTTATGCTAACATTGACATGTCAATGTTTCAGTTTACAAAAGCTTACTAGACTCAAAGCTAAAAACAAAAAGTGCTGACCTGTCTGTTTCCTGAAACATTGAAGTGCTAGTGATTACTATGAAGATTTTTATTCTGTAAAGAAATGGAATTAATATCTTTTATTAATGTGTTTATTCTCATACTGCTTTATTGCAGAACAGTACATCTCATTACAATGCTGGAACATGGGGAATAGTTCAAGGACAGCTAAGGCCCTTGCTAGCACCACGAGTATACACGCTGCCCATGGTACGCTCTATAGGAAAAACTATGGTTCAGGGGAAAAACTATGGGCCACAGATTACTGTGAAAAGGATATCAACCAGGTCAGTATTGTTTTCACAGGCATTGTATTAGACCTCAAACGAATACTGATATTCATACATTTTCCATAACCTTGGCATGCTGAGCTCTCTCGTACAACTTTGTTACTCAAGTGACTTCAGTAACCTTTATGTGTTTATGAGTTACATTGTATGGCTGTGTCTCTTTCTTTTTTTTTTTTCTTTTTCCTGAAAGAGGTCGGAAATGCAAGCCCATTTTTGTACAGATAGCAAGACAAGTGGTAAAGCTGAATGCATCAGACCTTCGCCTACCTTCCCGTGCCTGGAAAGTGAAACTGGTTGGAGAAGGAGCTGATGATGCAGGTGGAGTGTTTGATGACACTATTACAGAAATGTGTCAGGTATGAAAAGTCTGTTAGTTCAAAATGCTTGAGTGGAGGTTTGTTCTCTCTGGTGTCTTTTAGTATTTTTCAAATATCCTTCTTGCACCATAGCAAATACTTGTTCTTCAGTTGTGAGCTGCAATAGTAGAGTTGCATACTTACGGATGTCTTTAAGGATAAAGAAATCTTCTTAGATTGCAGCAAGGAGATGGCGTAAGGCCACACTATAACTGGTGTTACAGTAGGCCCCTTGGAATTCTGAGATGGCCCCTACACATTATGGGAGCATTTTGCAGCCCCCCATTCTGTCCAACCAATACCTTCTATAAGAGAAGTTGTACTGTATTGTGTGATTACAGTACTTTCCATGCATACAATACAGAAATACCTCAGGCAGGTGTTCCTCACATACCTGAAGATACATGCCACCTCTCGGATTCAGTGCTGGAAAGGAGATCAGTAGCAGAAAGTGCACATTTTTGCCTGTCTGTAACCAGGATATTTTTGCTATTGTCAACACAGCTGTCTTCAGATTCCCCTGGAAACTGAAGGCTTCAGACTAACAGAACTAAGATAAAGCTGGTCAATGCTAATGTGTACTGCTTATAGTCTTAAAGATATGTCTCAGCCCTGTGACACAACTATGATTGTAGCCAGGAGAAGGATTCAAGGAAATGCTAGCTGGAGAAGTTTGGTTGTTCCTTAATCTTCCAGGAGCCTCAAAACCCGAAGAATGAGGATTAGTGAGGATAACTAATACATCTGCTTAGTCTAGGACAGGGCAACAGCTATGGATAGTGCTGGAGCTGGCTTTGGAGTTAGTGTTAGGATACAGGATGGAAGAAACTGAAGAACTCCATTTATTAATGGAATTTCTGAAGCCTGTAAGACTAGAGTAGGGTTGATTCAGGTAAGGACTTGAGGAGTAATTTGGGGGTTCTTTCCTAGACAGTTTACATTAAATATCAGGTGTGATGAGAGTTCGAAACAGAACTCATTGAAAAATTTCGGTTTTGGTTCTTGAAAAACCGGTAGGGTGTATAGCTTATGACTTGTGATTATTTCTGAAACTGGTACCAGGAATGTATCAGAGAGCAGTCACGCTAAAATAACCATTATAGTCTGACATAAGGGCAGGTCTTGAAATAAACATGTTTTTATTACTAAAAATCATCCCTGCCATGTTTACTTTCTCTTAAATGTTTCGTATTAATTTGTAAGAAGTAATCATCACTATAATGGAATGTTCTGTCTTGTAATGCTTTAATGTCATAGTATTTCTGTAACAGGTTTGTTATCCCTGTGTCTAAGAAGGCTTTGTTGTTGTTGATTTTTAAGGAACTGGAAACTGGAATAGTAGACCTGCTTATTCCTTCCCCAAATGCTACAGCTGAAGTAGGCTACAATAGGGACAGGTGAGTTGTCCAGGATTTGCTTTTGTTGCAGATGTTAGTGGGTGAAAATTAAAACCTTCTGTTAACTGTTTTATACCAAATGATGAGACTTCACGATTGTCTCTGGTATATTTTTTCCTTCAGGTTGTGATGTTGCTTTGTTGTGGAGGAGAGGATATAGTTTTAACATGAACCTGCTAGATTGCTGATGGCAGAATTCAGAGTAACATCAAGAATGTCAGCCTTTGTGGTCAGGATCAGTTCTGCTTATCTCAGCCTCCATTATTTTAACAGCTAAAGATAGCTATAATCTTCTTGTTTGGAGACCCCTTGCTGATAATTGTGTTGATCGTTACTATGCTGTGCTTAGAAATGCTTTGACTTCTAATGAAGTAGCATAGAAATGATAGTATTTTCACCGATTCTTTGTTCTTTCAGGTTTCTCTTTAACCCTTCAGCGTGTTTAGATGAACATCTGATGCAGTTTAAGTTCTTGGGCATTCTCATGGGTGTAGCTATTCGTACAAAAAAGCCATTAGATCTTCATTTGGCTCCAATGGTCTGGAAGCAACTTTGTTGTATCCCACTCATCTTGGAGGATTTGGAGGAGGTAGATCTGCTCTATGTGCAGACCCTCAACAGCATTCTTCACATTGAAGACAGTGGGATTACTGAAGAAAATTTCCATGAGGTAAGATATGAAAGTTGGAGCTTTTAGGTTTATTCTGAAAGTGGTTATTTTATCAGACTGACCTTAACATCAGTATTTATATAATTCATTGTCTCCATTATTGGGGTAACAAGTACTTCATATGCATTTGGAATAGTTTGTGATCTTACTATAGTTCTATGTGACTGATAGTAAAATATTAAACCTAGGTCATTAGAGTGACTTACACTGAACATACTTTTCCTGTTTTGCATAACAGATGATTCCTTTAGATTCTTTTGTTGGCCAAAGTGCTGATGGTAAAATGGTTCCCATAATCCCTGGAGGGAACAGTATCCCACTTACCTTTTCAAACAGGAAAGAATATGTGGAGAGGGCAATTGAGTACAGACTCCATGAAATGGACCGTCAGGTAATTTCATTGTGACCGTATCCCCATTGTTAATGCGACCAGTGATTTATGCAAGTTTCCATTACAGTTTATTAGGGAATAAGAAAATCTTGGCTTTCTGCATCTCACCTGGGTCCCCATGGCTTTTTTTCCCCCACAAACTGTTCTGGGGTTTTGTTTTAGATTAGTCCTATTTTTCTTAGTAGTTGCTCAGTTGACAAAAAAGCAGCAGAAATCAGAACTTGTCTTTCATTAGAGTAGCCCCACTGCGACTGTCAGCCCCACTTGAGAAAGTAACCTGCAATTGTGCATGCTGTGCACCGTAATTAGACATTATAACAACACAGAAACGAGCTAAAGTAAATATTATTGACAAACATTTGTTTAACTTAAAACTATTTCTCTTCTGCTTTAACATAGAAACTACAAATATTTAATGATACCTTTTTGAGAAGTGTTAATTACCTATTTGCATACTTTTGTGTATTTTGTCATTTGTTATAGTGAAGCTTGTGAAAGCAGTATACTCATTATGCTAGGAAAATTATTTTCCTTTTTCTCAAGCTATAGATGCATGCATGATATTATCTGCATTAGAAATGTAACTTTCTCATCAGAGGTACCAAATCCTAAGTCTTCTAGAACAAGTACGGGCTTCTTACAAATGTGACTTTGTTCCAGCTCAGATGTATGGTATTTACACAATTTTTTGGTTTAGCTATCATCATTTGTGGTGCTAACTTGTACTTTTAAAAGTTGTTCTGTTTTGTATCAAAACACAGTCTTTAATGTGCAATTAAAAATACCTGTAATAATCTCCAGGATTTTGAGAGAGGGTACAGCCCTTACACAGGATGCATGTGTGGGAGGTTGTATTTGGCAGACGTTCTATAATTCTATCTCTTTATCCCATTTCTCAGCTGATATGTTACTTTTGATTTGGATGGTACAGTAAGTGGCAGAGGTAAGACAATTGCACTTCAAATGTCTCTTCTTTTTTGGGCAATAGGTGGCTGCTGTAAGAGAAGGAATGTCTTGGATTGTTCCAGTTCCTTTGTTGTCTCTTCTGACTGCCAAGCAGTTGGAGCAAATGGTCTGTGGAATGCCAGAAATATCAGTTGAAGTGCTGAAGAAAGTTGTGCGATACAGAGAAGTTGATGAGCAGCATCAGCTAGTACAGTGGTTCTGGCATACCCTTGAAGAATTTTCAAATGAGGAGAGAGTCCTTTTCATGAGGTTTGTGTCAGGAAGATCTCGATTGCCAGCCAACACAGCTGATATCTCTCAGCGATTCCAAATAATGAAGGTTGATAGGGTAAGATGCTGGTTTTGGGTTTTGGGGGTTTTGTTCGGGTTTTTTGTTTGTTTGTTTGAATTCCTGTCTAGTATAATCTGTCCTTTGGCAATAGGAGACAGTTTTCCATAATTGTAAATTTACAGAGAAAGGATGGGATGGGATATGCTCTGAGCTATTAAACGCAAACATTTTAATTGTGTAGAAGGACATACGCTGCATGAATTGCATCTTAATTCATTTGGTGCATTCACTATATTATATGGTTGGAGGCCAAGACAAATTCTTGCACAAGAAACAAATCATCTTCTATTGTAACTTGTCCACAGTAATTTTCTATTCCAATCTTTTTTTTCATTTTTTAATTTTCACTCTTTTATTTGAAGTTTTAAATTTGTTTAAGTGGCAACATAGGACCACTAGTGAACTCTAACATCTTTAAACCACTGTAATGAGTTTACAGTGTATTACTTTACAGGATGCATTCATTTGGCATTACTTTCAGTTTTTGTGCAGTGAAAGCACATTCTCTCTGAACTACGTGAATCAGAAACTTGGCAAAATCTGGTAATAGTGGTTTGACTGTCATCTTTGCTTAGGTCTCTCTCAAATTGCCTCATGTTAAGGCACACCATGGTATGTAATTTGAATTCTGCTTGGTATTTTCCAGTGGGCTGCTAAATAGTAGTGCAGTCAACTTTTCAAGTAGTTGAATTTCATTAGTGGGTTGAATTATTTACAGAGCAGGTGGTATAGCAGTAGTTTTGCACGTACTTAAGAGTGAAACAAGTGATGTCAACAAGGGAGGCTAGTCTGCTTCTTAAAAGGAATTTTGAGATGGAATGTGAAAGTACCGAATGGTAGAGGCAAGGAAGGGAGGGAGCAATGAAATACGGATATGTTGCATTTTTTGCTTCATTCACAACTTAACGGTGTCCCACCTTTTATCCATTTCCACAGCCTTACGACAGCTTGCCTACCTCACAGACTTGTTTCTTTCAACTGAGGCTCCCACCTTACTCCAGTCAACTAATCATGGCAGAGCGTTTGCGCTATGCAATCAATAATTGCAGGTCTATAGATATGGACAATTATATGCTCTCACGGAATGTGGACAATGCAGAGGGCTCAGACACAGATTATTAATATTCTGTGAACAAAATCATCTTCCTTTTACTACAAATAGTGCCCCGAGTCCAATTCATTGTTGACATAATTTTACAGTAACCATAGATGTTTTAGGAGCATAAAACCAGATGTTAATAGACAGTGGCCACATTTTAGTTACTCTAAATGTAACAAAAAATTAGATGTTTTTATTTTTTTGTGATTGTTAAAAAAAAAAAGGAAAAAGAACACAAAAAAGTATGATCGGTAAGTTTTTTTCTCCTTTTTTGGTCACTTTTGGTAAGTTTGCATGGAGACATTTTGGTGCATTTTTTGTTGGGAATAGTACATTTGTAAGCCCTCCCAGTGAACATGAAGAGTTGTACATTGTGTATAATTGTTCATTAGCAAGGACAGTTTTACATGAATATTCACATATTTATTTTGTTTTAATTTGAATTGCCTGTGCAGGGTTCCTTATGCAGAGAAAAATAAAGCAAATTCAAGAATTGGTTGCTTGTATGCATTTGTGAACTGTGGTTGGTTTACTCATACAGTCTTCATACTTTTATATTTTGTCTCATTGTCTCAGGAAATTATAGCATTACAGTGTTTAGACAGGATGTGATATTTGAAGCATCTTAAAATATTTATCTTCAATGAATCTAGTGTGTAGTACTGTGCTCTGCATTCCTAATGTCTTTAAGGTACTGGCTTTTTTGGGTATACCACTATTTATTCCTCACACTTTGCTACAAGTTAACATTGTACTTGATTCCTTCTTGATTTTCATTTAAACATTTTTCTCTCCAGAGTAGTAGTTGTTGACAATAATAACATACTGCCAACTTTACTCAGTAGCCTTTAAAACTTTTTGTCAAAAAGAAACCTAAATCCTTTTTAATATACAGATTTGATATAGTTGATTCCTGATCAGAGTACAAAAAAATTAAAATGAAAGTGACAAGGTGGTAGTCAAGGCTATGGATTTTATGTATGTTCTTATTTACACCTTTGGTTTTAGTAAATTTTGCATGTTTGGTCTCATTTCGTTGCAGCTGTAATTGTATTGTGATCAACAGGGTGTGGCTTACACTGTAATGTTCATATTTGGTTAGGACAGTAACATACTGTACAAAGAAATTTTTGTTCTGTGTCTTAGAGAAGTGCAAAAGAATAGAAAACGCCCCAATGTCTCTATCAAAAACACAATTTGTGTCAAACTAGAAATGCTGCTTTGGTGTTCACGAGCAGGATTTACCTGGGCTGAGGAGAAGGGTAGAGTCTGTCCCCAGGTGAGTCACTGCTGTTCTGCCCCAAGTTTTCCCCCTGCCCTTATTCTCACTGAACTCCATGGTAAGGATGCTGTGGGGCCTGAGGGCTAGCAAGAACATGTATTAACTTAACCTCACCTGGGACAAGACTGGTTCATCTGAGTCTGGAGAAGAGGGCAGAAATTCCTGTTGTTTTCCAACATGTGATTATTGCACGTTAGCAGGGATTGATAGGGAAACTTCCCGGTTATCCGAGACTGAACTGGTATATTGGTGCCAGCTAATAGTGGTCAAAGGGCTGACTTGATAAGCTGTAAAAATTTGCAGATCTGGGATTTATCTGGTGAAGTTCTTTTGGTTAAGACTAGCTGTTGGCTCATGAAAAAGGCAAAAGGATCTTGAGCTATGACCAAGAACCACACTGCAACATGAAACATGGAGAAGGGGGGCTTTCAAAAAAAAGGGACTCAGGGCTCTGAAAGCATGCAGACTTAGTTTCCTGTCTCATGATGTATCACGGTTCCAAATTGGGCTGAGATTTTGGTGTCCCATCACTGTGTTGTGGGGGAGTATATTTGCGTCTTGGTCTAAATTTACAGATGTAATACGTAAAAAATACAGTTACAAATAAAAGGGGAAACTGCTATATAAAGTCCTGTATTATTGCGTACTAGACTTCACTTGCGTGTCTGAATTAGTGCTACTAATTTGTCAGTCTGTTTCATTCAAGCACAGAGAAAATAATAGAACTGTGCCTAAAAATTACAGTTTTGTATGGGCTATGCAGTTGGCTTCTTGGATAATGAGGGTATTTTTGGAGGCAGTTTATAGTAAAGTGAAGAAAGAGGATGTTGATATTGGTAAATATTGGTGCTGATTAAAGGTTTGTGCTTGATTGCTTTAATTGAGACTTTTTTATTGATTGTGCTTGTCCTTTGAATATTCTATCTTAGCATCATTAAAATTATCAAGGGCTTAATTATTTTTATTTTATTCTACTGTTTGTTTTCACCATAATTACATTGTGCATACATTCCTTTTAACCGGCTGGTTGACATTTTTTTTGTTGCTCAGGCATCTGAGTGAGACTGGAATCATGTTTAAGTTTCTTGCGTAATGCTTCTTATAATTGCATACGAAGACAAAGAATGTATGGAACTGATTATGTCCTACTATTGGAGGCAATCTGAGAAAGTTCTAAATTGATGTCAGTTTAAGGGTATTTTACGTATGCAAACCTGTCTCTGTATTGAAAGGGGGAACAAATATTACCAGTGTATGTGTCTGCATTCTGTGGTATAAGTAGGTCATATATGCGGCTATTTAAAGAAAAAAATATGCAACTCAATCTTGTAACAAACCTCCTAGTGGCAGCGTTGTTGCAGTAGGCAGAGTTGGCTGTAGCAAGGTGGACTGCAAGCGATTTCCACGTCATACCTCATTTCCTTTCTACCTTGCAGCATTGGATGGGACATATGTGTATGACTGAAGCAGGGAGTATCAGTGGTAAGAACAGGTGTGTGACAATGTGTTTGTCTAGACCCATTTGAAATTAATGAGAGATATGGAGGCACAGTAATCTTAGAAGTGTTACATTTTAAACATAACTAGAGAAAAACAGCTTGAAAAGCTTTAGCCACAAAAGTAATGTGCTGGGTAGGTATTATATAGGAAAGCACTTAGATGCCAAAAGCCTGTCTAGTGTTGAACATGACTACTATTTGCTGCTGCTTATTTTTTGCTGTACATGAGTAGTACCTAACCTTTTCCTTACACCTCAGATATCTCAAGCAGTACTCACTCTCTCTGCTTTGTAAGGCTGTCACTTCTTGAAGCCCATGATTTTCTGTTTGTAGTCCTGTTTTTACCGTGGGATGAGATAATTTCTTCTCTACCACCTCTGGTATGTCCAATCACTTTTTCCTACTTTTTTGTTTCCCATCTAGGCAGTACATCCCTAGCCTTTTTGGCTATCAGGCTATGTCAGACAGCTGGATAGCCCTTTGAAACAGGTAGGGACTACAATGGAGAGAAGATGAACAGCCACTCCCCAAGACTAGAGGTAGGCAAGTTACTTTAACTGGGTGAAACCTCACTCTTTCTAGAGCTAGTGGTAGTAGTGTTGGTTCACCTGGCAGAGCTGGAATGTAGTGGTAGGTGGAATGTGTGTCTGTCATGCTTAGGGGGGACTGGTAGGAGCAGAATGTGTTCTTGAACAGTAGTATTCTCCAAAAAGGTGAACAAGTGATCAGGTCAGGTCTGGAAGTTTGATTTAGATCTGTCATTTAGCCCTTTTGACTGGGTGATGAAGTTTAATGGAAAGAAAATACTGCTGCTGGTTAATAAGCAATTTTACTGTGCTGCAGGACTTCATTTAATTTCCTTTTACCTTAGTGTGAAGCTGAGCTATCTTATCACAGTGGAAATCTGAAGGGTCTTCTGGATGTTGCTTTTCCTCTGTTGTGTAGGAAAAGGCACAAACTTTTGATAACGAAGTCTTGTTTGCCACTTGCATCTGATAACTTGATGCAGCTTCCACGTAGTCATCTTGGTTTATGTCGCCTTTCTTTTAGTTAAAATGATAGATAACAAGCCTTCCTCCCTCCGTACACGGTAAGTTAGAGTTAGGGTCTCTGAAGACTAAAAAATGTTTCAGTAATGTTAAGAGAACTTTGACAGAACTCAAATGGCTTGGAACTAAAGAAAACTGTTAACATGCTTCCATCCTTACATAATACCCTAAGTAAAATCTAATCACTATATACTTAATTTTCAAATTGGATTGCTAAGTAAGAAAATGTATTATTGATGCTGAAAAATTTATTAACACAACTGTGTTCAAATTTCACGATGTCATGAACAAATATCCCCATTCAAGGAGGGGAGGAGAAAAGTAATGTGACTTTGAGCATTTGTACACAAATAGCCAAAGAAACCAAGTGGGAGAGTGTTCCAAGGCCTTTTTTAGCTCTGTAAAGTAAAAAACCACAAAAAACCACACCACCACTGTCAGGGTGTGTGTGTTTGTCCAAAAAAAACCACACACGCACCCACCACCACCCCCCCCACCACCCCCCCAAAAAAAACCCAAAACAGTCCTGATAGAAAACTGACAAAAAGGCGTACATAGTACATGGACAGATGCAAACCCACTTTCGTATCTTGTAGCTACTTGAAAATCTGTTAGGTGTTAATCTACAGAGATGTATCTTTCATCACAAAGCGCTTGGAGACCTGGCATCAAGAGAAGATCTTTGGTTACTAATGTGACTATATAGAGTTCCTGCCTTGTTTTGACTTGTCAGCAACGTGTGAAACTGGTGGTTTTTCACCCATTCGGTATCCAAGGTAAAAATTGTGTCAACATCCCAATCTCCACATCACAGTAAGTTTGTTCAGCCCAGCAATCTCCTTTCCAAGTTATAAATGCTGTTCTAGGAATGCTGTTTGTCCTTCCTGTCTGCGCTTCCAGTTTTGTTCTTTACTTTGCAGTGAGTAAGGGTCCTACTTAAATTTTAGGAATGAGTTAATGAAATACCAGAATATTACAGTGTCATGCCATTAAATATCTCTAAGTTGTGAAGATGCAATAATGAAATTATTTGTCTTCTGGGTGAGTGTTTCTTATAGGTAGTCACACTGATCAAGTATTTCTTTAGAATTTCAGCTGTGACTAAGTTTCTGTAATGTTGTGATTTATTTCTTAACTCAGCCAAATTAGAGAGTACCAAAGGATACCTGTGAATCAATTAACCAGGATGGAAAGGAGGAGCAAGTATATTTGCCTATGTTGCGAGCTGTTAAGTCCTCTTTCCATTTTTGATGCACCACATAAAGAACGTTTTCAGTTCATAGCTAGCTTGTCAGTCCTTGCAGAGAAAGGAATAAGGCCTAGGAAGGTAGTCTATTAAAATATTTCTGCTGAGATTGTTTGAAACTTACCTTCCTAGAGAAATTGATTGGAAATACAATTTTACAGTACTACTCTTGCAGTAAAAATTGGCTTCAAGTGGAATTTTGATAGCATGTTTCCTTTCTTTCTGTTCAAATATGAACAAAAGACGATGTGTCAGTTGAAATGAATCTTTCCTTCAAGACTACCTGAGGCATCAGAGCCAAGTTCCCCGTGATGACACTCCAAGCTTTTTCTCCACATGACTTTAATAAAAGGAGCAGCAGTATTGTAAAAAGAATACAGTGAGACATTGGAAAATCAAACCACTTATTCATAAATAAGTGAGGCCTAACTTCAGAACCTGTTTCTACAGTTTAGATGCCAGTGGGAGGGGAAAAGGTCTACTTTACTTCAATAGTAGTTTTTCACACGTTCTTTTTGTTTTAGTGAGGTACTAGTCATACAGTTCTCTAAAGAAAAACGTATCATATTAGATATTTGTGACAACCCTTAATAATTTGTTAAATAGCAATTTAAGAAGTCACAAATTCTGTTCCTTAGAGGAAAAGCTAGCTCTTGTAGTCTTCCCAGTTATTTAGATTAAAATCAGACAAGTAGTGAGTCTGCAAAGCTATACCTGTAGATACAACTGTTAAAATGAAAAAAAACTATCAGATTATTTTAAACTGTGATAGTCTTGATATACTTGCATTCCAGCGATGCATATTCCAGTTCATGTGGTTTTAACTAGCAAATTTCATCAGTGTCCTGTTACCAGTGCAGTAAGATTAATTATCAGCAATTGCAGAGCCCCTCATGTAAATGAGAAACAGCCTTGCTATGGTATATGCACGTAGGTTGCTGTAGTGACAAAGTCCTGAATAATTGTTATGTAATGGAACAGAAATGTTGACTCCGTATTGGACAGAACAGCATTTCCAAAACTTAGTGTTTCTAAATTTGCTTTAAGGACACACATACTCAGGTATTCCTCTACTGTAAATTTTTAATTTAAAATGAAATTTTAACTGCTGTAGACTTCGTTGTGATTTAAGCTGGAACTATTCAGGATCCATAAAGTTTATCACACTGGTCTGTATGCAGCCTTCTGTTCTGACATCCAAGTTACACTTCAGTGTAGCAGAGCAGCATGCAGGAAAGTGACAGCCTTGTGGTTTGGGATGAAAAGAACTGGTTTGTACTTTGCAGTGAGAAACAGGTGTTTATACAGATCTGTACTGTAGTGTGTTCCTAATTTAGCATTTAAAGCTACAGGTTGTAAGTCACCGTCTTTTCTTGTAGGTGAGTTCTGTAAACTAGCATTTGTTCATATTGTGCTTCCTTTAATGTCAACTTTAAAAAAATACCTTGCTGCATCTGGTCAAAGTACATTATGCAAAGGGTCAAACTGTGTTTTGCATGCATTGCCATGCATCCCTTATTTAATAAATAAGCCTGACAAATCAGCTACAAATGTTAATCACTGAGGAAGTGATGGTTGTCAGGTACTCTTGCTTTTGCTAGAAAGACCTTACATGGCATGGTTATCACCCGTAGCAGATGCAATGACCAAATGGACATATCCTTTAACAGAAATTTGTTACTCTTT